>NC_089534.1:3468983-3682113 GCF_963924715.1 Thunnus thynnus | reverse complement strand
ACGAGTCCAAGTTTTTAGCACACAGTATACTGGTGTAAAAGCCTAAATATAGTGGCCCCCACCTTTATATATTTATTCAATCGAGAACTGGTTTTGAAGGGAGGATTCATTCTGAATCATAACCTCACACCCAGAACCAGACTCCCACCTCTATCTGCCACGTTCTTGTCTCCTTTACCGGATCCTTCATAAAACAATACGACGGGAAAAACTATTTTAAAAAAAAACTTGTTGATTTCTCTCCATCTTTTCGTTCGGCTAGTGAGTGAGGCTCGTCCCTGAACAGATGGTTTAAAAGTAATATTTCGCAACACAAAAAGCTGCATCACGGATTGAACAATGAATCACAATTATCAGTTGAATCTCGTCAGTCGGCTACATGTACGGAGACGGTGCAGAGTCCGACTGTCTGTGTTGCTTCTCGGTCCGAGATAACGCTCCGTCCTACCAGCAAGCTGCGCTCAGAGGGGACTTTTTTCAGCTCGCCTTGACGGCTGGAGTGGGTTTTTTTGCAGTCTGTGCCTTTTGGCCGCAAAACTGTCAACGGACCCTGTAGTACCCCCCGACGGACATTTGCTGTGACAACAAGCACCGACCGTGTGTGTGTGTGTGTGTGTGTGTGTGCGACAGCTCAGACCAACTTGTTTCTTATCATCATTCGCAGTCATTTCATTTGTTTTCCTGCTCTCTTTGCTTCCGTCTCCATACATTCATCAAGTCAAACAACTTTGGGATATCTGTTCGGTTTTAACGTTGCATCCATAGCAGCCGCTGAGCATCACTTCCTGTTGTATGATAGAACTGAGCAGCATCTTCTTTAAAAGTGTTCAGAGAAGGTTAGTCCGACCAAGTTCATACATTTACCCTCGTGATGACATTGTAATTTACTATTCCTCAATTTAATTTGTTTAAGATAAGGATGAGCTGGAAACAAGATGATTAATTTATTCTGAAAGTCTAAGAATGTTAAAAGCCAAAAACACTGCTTTTCCACATTTCTATATCCAACAGTGGATCAAATAAAGACATTACAACAAAGTGCGTAATCAAATTCTCAGAATGGGAATTCATTTTTTGACGAGGAGAAAACCAGATGTTCAAGGAGAGTTCATACTAAACGAAATTAAATTTACATACACAGACAAATATTTCAGGAGGCAAATCTACTCAAGATCCACATGCCAGCCAAAACTAATCTAATTACATATCGGTATCGCTTGATCTGTGATAAAGCTCAAACAGGATTAGAAGTCAAATTGATAAGTCTGAATTTATCCAAATGAGGTGACATAAGTGTCTATGAGACTAGATGGGAAGATTCGATTATACTCGTTGAAAAAGTGCCACAACCGAGTGAAATATGTTGTTACGGTGGTTAAAACACAACCGCTTCATCAGATAGCAGCATGTAAAGTGACAGAACAAACAGAAAACAAGCCACTAACCTTGAACCCCCATCGAACTGATACTGGAACATTTCTTTTCAACATTCCTCTCAATATTCTCGACTTACTAATTGATAATAGTGATTTAGATGTCGAAAATAACGAGGAAATGCCCGTGAAAGGTTAAGTGAGGCCAACATAGAGCATTAAAATCACTCGCTCACTTTAACCAACAGTCATAAACTCAAACCTATTGAACAAAAGACAAAACAAGCAAATCTTTGTATTTGAGAAGCTGTTAGAGGTTTGATCAGCTACAACTTCCAGCAGAGCATTAACCTGACATGCAGCAGCTTTATGACATCATGCCAATACTGAGCTCTGGATAATGCAGCCATACATGAAAACACAATAAACTCTATAATTCATGTTTTGTTGTTCCTGGGTTCACTGACAGTGATAATAATAGGTGCAGTGGGTCACCTTGCCTTAACAGGCTGCTCACTAGAGCTAGATCAATAAATATTTCTGCAGGGCAGATATATTATCTGATATAAGCTAACTGCAGATACTACACCACAACCAGAGAGCACTGACAAGTCTTTTTTCAGCTGTAAAGTGAACGATTTAGTTCAGATCATGGTCATTGTTCTTAAATAACCAAACCAAAGGCAAGAATGAAAAAAAAAGATGAAATGAATATCTGCTGATATGTATTTATTAGCTGGATTTTTTACAAAGGGGACATATTTCTGTTTTTTGTTATTTATATACTGTAACGTTGTTAAACATGGTCAACGTTCCAAAACCTCAGGTTAACATATGTAGAAATGCTCCCTGAGAGTCACTCGCTCTGAACGCTTCATTTGCAACCGTTTACTCCCTCACTACCTTGCTGACGAGCTGTTGTCGGCTCGTTGGTTGCTAAGGTGGTTGCTAAGGTTGTTCCGTGTGTTATTTGCATTGTTTACTCACATATTACAGATCAGATTTTGGCTCAAACATGTACGGTTGTATTTGAGGAAAAAGTAGTGAAAGCCTGCTACTATAGTTTGTTTCTTGGTTTGTTGACGACAAAGCTTTCAGAAGCTGACCAATCAGAACAGAGTGGGCTCATCAGGAGGCGGGGTCTTAAAGAGACAGGAGCTAAAACGGCCTGTTTCAGACAGAGGCTGAACTGAGGGGCTGCATAAAGGACCAGTAGAAGATAAATAAGGAGTTTTTTGAACTGTAAATCATGCAAAGATATTCCAGTAGCGCCCCAGGTCAAAAATATAAACCTGGAAATGTGCAGAATATGTCTCCTTTAAATGCTCCCAAATAAATATCTGTATAGGAATGCTCTGCTTCAGAGCACCAAACGTTCTCAGGTGATTTCACAGATTAGCACAGCTTCACTGAAAGAAGAGGAAGTAGTCGATGATATCATCAGGTTTTTGGATGGAATTAAACACTGCATACATTCAGCACATGGTTGGGAACACCTGCTTTTCATATTATTTGAGGCTTTTGCACCTTTAAGTGTTAAAGGGGTTGTGAAAATTGATTAATTATCACATAAAAAAGGTAAAATCTTAATCTGAACTGCTACAAAGAACCAGCAGAGCTCTGTATCAGTCTATCTGTACCTTGAACGAAGCACAAATAACACGTATTCACTGTGGGGAGAAGCATGTCATTAATACTGGGAGAGAGTCTGCAATCCAGGCTTTTGAACGAGCTCCAATACTGAATTCAATCCTTCAAAAAGACAAACGTAACCTCATTCAAGATCTTTTTAAGAGGCCTGGAGTCTCTGTGACATGTGTGAAGTGGGACAGGACAGCCAGCAGCCTCAGGCCAGGTGTTAATCTGAGCCGAGGCAGGGCTGTAAACACACTATGCTGCCATTTGTGTCACCTGACATTGACAGGTGGGTTACTGGTTCCAGTTTGCTTACCACAAAATGAAGGCAATTGGGGGCTGTGGGCTGAAAAGGGGGGAGGGGGGAGGGAGGGGGTGAAGCGAGGAGGTTGGTAATCAAATGACAAGTCATATGACAATGTTCTGCATTGATAATACCTCAAAACATGGAGGCTATTACCGTCCTGGTTGTATTTGACATCATGGTTGTGTGTTGCCAACCTGAAAATCACTCATTTGTTAATAGTCCCACAGGGCTTCTGGTGTGTGTATGGTTAATTGGATGACAGTAATAATCTTATGTGTGGTTTTTCTGCTATTGCGTGACTTAACAAGGGAGGAGCAGTCAGTCGTGTTTGTTCAGTGTCGTTGTTAAATCGTTTTTAAAGGGTTATATGTAGTCATTTTTCCTATGGGGTAACACAGGAGACATCAGTGAATCACATCCGGTATGCAACACACATCCACCACTTGACAAGACAAGTGTGTAAAATAACTCAAGAAATAAAACCACAGATTTTATCAGCAGAGCTCAGTGTGAGGGTTTAACAGAAGTAATGTGTTTTTATGGCTGCTTCAAAGAAAACAGGGCAGGTTTAAAAGGAGCCTGCTGGCAGTAAATCATTTTCTCTCTCGGTACGTCATCTCCTGGGTTCACAAATTGCGTTAAAACACGATATAGCACGGCTGAAAAACACAGCCGGCCCTTAAGACGACTAAAGTGGCTTTATAAACTTGTTAAACAGTGGAAATGTGGCTAGTTTTCAAGCTAGAAGGGTTATTTATTAGCCAACTTCCCAACCCCCCACCCTCGGCCTGTAACATACAACAGAACAACAACAATGGGTTTGGACTAGTTGAACCCGTTGAGCATATTTCATCCTTTCAGTTAAACCACAGCGGGTTTAATATAGTTTATATTAGGTTTAACTCTTACCCCCAAAATCCACAGGGACACCGGGGAGGTAGGCTCGGAGGTTTGCTTCGTTCACTAGTGTCTCCCATGACTTCCAACACAAAAACCCCCAGATATGGAAACGCGAGGCCGGGGATGAGTCCGCGGCCTGGTCGCTCAATGAAGGGGAAAAAAAACCGATCCAACGGTCAAGTTAGACAAAAAATAAAAATGTCCTCTTTGCTTTAAAGTCCATAAATCGGTGAAAAAAGGTGGCGAGCTAGGCCCTTTTCGGCCACAAAGAAAAATCTTTTGCTTGAAGTGAAGGAAAACCGTTTGAACGGGGACGTTAGCAATCAGCTGCTGGACGTTTGGACGTTACGACCGACACAAGAAAACAGAGGGGCGTCCGGGGGTTTTACTCGACACTAAAAACCGTAGAAAAACCGACAGCTGTCAACCGATACGGATAAAACACAATTATGTCGACGTTAAATACGTGGGTGGGTACGAGAAAAGAAAAAATAAATAGACAGAGGAAGGACTTCCCCTCTTTACAGTTCAGGACCACCCCCATTCACACGTCGCTGCTGTGAGGTATGCTGGGCCGGTGTTACACCGTATTTGGTTACCCATGAGATTTTGTGACCTGCAGTGTTGGAAGAAGTACTCAGATCCTTTACTCAAGTACAAATATGTAAAAATACTTTATTACAAGTAAACACACTGCATTTAAAATCATACTTAAGTAAACGTATATAACATTACCAGCTAAATCTACTTAAAGTACTAAAGTAAAGGTACTAATTTGGCGGAAAAGCCCGATTTTCTATAAAATTAGTACTTTTACCGTAGTATTTTAAGTAGGATTTTACATGCAGGATTTTTACTTGTAATGAAGTCTTTTTACACTGTGGTATTGGTGCTTTTACTCAAGTAAAGGATCTGAGTGCTTCTTTTAACACTGTAGGTCACAAAATCTCATGGGTTACCAAATACGGTGTAACACCAGAAACGCGTCCATCAAACCAGGAATGTCAATATTGCCCAACGAAACGAAGCCAAAACAGACACAATCTGAGATGTAATGCAATGTTAAACACTGAAAAACATCAATAAATTGCAAAGTTAGAATCAAGAGTTGCTATATTCAGTTATAATGTAGTGTAATCTGTTTAACCTGATCAATGCGAAATCTTTCACACTGTAAGACATTTGTAATTAATCAAAGAAAATCAAATCAACCTGAGATCCATTCAGTGGAGGAGGAAGTACTCAGATCCTTCACTTAAGTAAAAGTACCAATACTGAAATGTAAAAATACTCCATTGTAAGTAAAAGTCCTGCATGAAAATTCCTACTACACTAAAAGTACATAAGTATTATGAGCTTGATGTAGTTAAAGTACTGCAGTAAAAGTACATAAGTATTATGAGCTTGATGTAGTTAAAGTATTGCAGTAAAAGTACATAAGTATTATGAGCTTGATGTAGTTAAAGTATTGCAGTAAAAGTAGTGGTTTGGTCCCTCTGACTGATATATTATTATATATGACATCATTAGATTATTAATAGTGAAGCATCAGTGTTTAGAGCAGCATGTTA
The DNA here is from genome assembly GCF_963924715.1 of Thunnus thynnus. Lineage (NCBI taxonomy): Eukaryota > Metazoa > Chordata > Actinopteri > Scombriformes > Scombridae > Thunnus > Thunnus thynnus. The sequence goes on along the minus strand of NC_089534.1, from coordinate 3,676,327 downwards.
CTGTTGTAGCTGCTGGAGGTGGAGCTAGTTTACACTACTTTATATACAGTTAGCTAGTTTAGTCCAGTGGTTCCCAACCTAGGGGTCGGGCCCCTCCAAAGGGTCAGCAGATAAATCTGAGGGGTGGTGAGATGATTAATGGGAGAGGAAAGAAGAAAAAACAAAGTTCTGATACACAAATCTTTTTTCAGTTTTTGGACTTTTTCTCTAATCTTTGATTTTTGCTGAAATATTGGATCATTTGAAGATTTATTGAAATGAAAGCATGTGAGAAGTTTAGAGGGAAAAATCACTATTTGGTGGAGCTGTTAACAACTCATAGACATGTGAAATGTGACCCCGACTACACACTGCTTTTTGTAAGACGTCAAAAGCCAAAAAAAGGTTGGAAACCACTGGTTTCATCTTTAACAATGTGTTGTATTTTAAAAGCTTGTTATATTATCCATTGTGTCAAATCTTCATCTGAAAAGTAACTAAAGCTGTCAAATAAATGTAGTGGAGTAGAAAGTACAATATTTCCCTCTGAAATGTAGAAAGTAGCATCACATGGAAATACTCAAGTAAAGTACATCAATATTGTACTTAAGTACATGTACTTAGTTACTTTCCACCACTGGGTCCATTACAACATTTTCATTATTATCAAATGAGAAACTGACATTTTTAACATCACTGTTTTTGCAGTTTGTGAAAGTGAGTCTCTTTAAGTGCTGTCAATCACAACAAAGCTGTTCAACTGCATCTCTTGATCAGTTTCAGTTATATATTAGCAGGCAGTGACAGATTAACTCTCTTGTTGTAGTTTTAGTTTGATAAAACCTGCATTCATTTGTTTTTTGGCCACTTTGGGGAGGCATAACAAAGACGCAGAGCAACACTATCATTTAGCTGGCGTTATGTTTAAGGTGACCTGATAAATGAAAGTCCAAATTTAATCTCCCTGCAGCTCTGGTCCATCAGCTCCTGAGGGAAATATCTGGCTCTTTGGCTGCTCCGCCAGCTAGTTGCCAACTTTGTCATTTGGTAGTGTACAGTCAGCGGGAAGAGAGTAAAAAAAAATGCATTTCATAATTTTACACAGTCCAAGGTGGCGTCTTTACATGTTATTCAATTTACTGTCATTTACGACAAAGAAAGGCATCAAATTCTCACATTGAAGCAGCTGAAACCAGCAGATATTTGGCTCTGTTTGAATGATTTAAAACTCAAAATCTAATTAGTTGCAGATTAATTTTCTGCTAATTGAATATTCGATAAATTTGCAATTAATCATCTTAATGGTAAACCTGCACGTTTTGCCTGCTGGGTACTCCAGCCACTAAAGACGGGTAAAATCCTCAGTAGAATTATGCTTTTGATCTGCGATTAAAGAAAAAACCCACCAAGGTAAACAAAACTTGATCTGTTGATGCACTTTAAAAGTCTCCCGTCACGGCAGTCAGACATGTAAACTCTGCCGCTCAAATAGGTGGATTTTCCCTCGATAACATCTCTGCCCAAAAAAATTCAGTTTGTCCCGCTGTTGTGACTGAAACCTCTTAGTCTCTGTTTGTACAGGCGGAGATAATCTATGCAGTTATTTAGGCAACGCAGACAAGGATCATTCCCTGCGATAAACGTTATCTGAGAGACTCCAGATTAAAAAGTTCTTTTTAAAGTGTTTTCATGACAACTAAACGGCTCCTCTCCGGCCGATCCCGCCCATCAACGGAGCCAGATGAAGACGTGATCAATCGCCACCGTTATGAATGAAACAGAAGCTCTCAAGCGGTTACAGAAGATGAGATCACTGTATTGCTTGTATCAAAGATCTCCACTGTGTGTTTTTGAACAGCAGCGATACAGTCAAGCACACGGGTGTGACCCCTCACAGCAATGAACATTAATAAACAATATCAGTTGTTTTCATAATCACATTTTTGACAGGCAATGTATTGAACAAGAGGCAGTGAAATGCAAATCACACAACAATGGTCAAAACTAATATATATATTAAGAAAAACTATACACATACACAAAGTTAGATGGGAGTGTGTTCTCTACATTACTATGTAACCTGAACAAAGCCCTATTTCAGTTCTCTGGTTAGTTATTAAGGAAGACTTCATCCAACTAACAGGTAATCTTCTAAAAATGTGGATGAGGATGACTAACGAAGACTTGTAGAAACATCAGTGGGTCACTCAGGGTCATTAGGTATTTCAGGTTATTCAACATCGAAGAAAAGGTTTCCAAAAAAAAAAAAAAAAAAAAAAAGTTTTTTTTTTTTTTTTTTTAAAAGACAAAGTGCAACATCAGGACACAAAGGAATCAAAAACAGGAACCACAGCACTGATAGCTTAACTTAAAAACAAACCTCCAAAAAAAAAAAAAAAAAAAAAAAAAAAAACACACACAAAAGACAGCTCAAACCTGACAGATCCGAGAGAGAGGAACTGTTTAAATTAATTTAACATACAAAGAAAACCACATCCAGCACTCCAGTACTGTACTTCAGTCAGAAGACCCAAGCTGCAACCTTTATTTCTGTATACTTGAGTAAAATAAAGTGCCGATAGCAGCTGCTCGTGTACTAGAAACTTTCTTCTCGCAGCCTGAGTGCATACATGATTTGGTCCGAGTCTGTCAGCCTAATTGACCCCCCCCCCACCCCCATCATTCATCTGTGCTAAGCTATTCAAGTGCTTAAAATACTAAATTAATTCAATCTAAGTTTAGTTTTTAGCAAAGTTTTTTTCTTGAGGTATGAATTTTAACTATCAAAAAAAAAAAAAAAAAAAAAGTCACACCGGATGAGGACCACAGGTTTTACAGGTTTTGGTTTCAGGTGTGAAAGCCTGTCGACAAATACTCAACAGCTATTATTCAATATGCAAATGCATAATTGGATTAAGTGCTATTTGCATACAAATGTCACAGAATGCATTAGCTCCACAGCTTTGGCAAGAACCATTGAAGAAATTGAATTCCAAACTTTGAAAAATACTTGACTGCTACTCTGCTAGCTCGATGGTATGAAAAGTGAGTAGAGTCATTTTAAGACAGTTTCTTAAAAAAATAGCTTGTTTAAGGATAAAATCCAGCTTTTTTTTTTGGAAATATTAACTGGTAAAATTCAGATAGGAATCCCCCCCTCCCCTCCCACCACCACCACCACCACCCTGCTGGTCTTACTGCTCTTTGGTGGTCCAGTATAACCGCATTTCAGTGTGTGTGCCTCATCTTTGGAGAAGTAAAGATTCCACCTTGATGACTCGGGGTTTTGAAGGGATAAAACTTGAGTCTTAGTAGCTAAAAAGTACCTTCACACAAAAAACAAAAAAACAAAAAAAAAGAAATGTATGAGCCAGTGGATGTAATACCTAACTTTCAGTCTCAAAACTGGGAAGACTGGAGTCTTAAATGCTGCTGTTACAGATATACCAGTCTCTAATGTTGCACTTATGACAGAAGGATCATGGTTTATGACAATGAGACGATCGCCTTTAGCAGCGTTGAAGCAGTGCAGTCTGAATAATGAAGGCTGTGCAAAATGGCATTCTGAGGTCTCCCTTCCTCTCTACACCTTCCGACAAAGGGGGGGGGCGAGGGGGCGGGGGGCGGCGAGGGGTTCTTAATGATGTGACTATGAGGAAGAGGATGAGGGGGGAGAGGACTGGGAGGGCAGCAGGCTGTGTGTGCGCGAAGGTCGCTGAGGTCGCGGCTGCTGGGTGGCGGCCCCGGAATCGGAGGAGTCGAGGCCCGGGGTGCCTTCGTTAACCTCCGTGTCCAGCTGGGCCGGACACTCGAAGTGGACACAGTGGAACACCTGCAGAGACATCAGAGTCGAGTCAAACACTGACGACACAAAACCCTGTTTCTAGGAGATTCTACTGTCTTCTAGAACAAAGAGCCACCGACACGGATTTAGTTACAAACTGATGTTTTTTTTCCACAGTTTTGAAGACGCAGAAGAAGACAAACGTCTTTAGTAAACAGTGTCTTCACCTCATTAGCAGTGTTATGAGTCCCCACGATCCGTATGAAGGAGGCTGGCTGCTTATCAAACTTCAACGTCTGCCACGATCTGGAAGACAAGGTGGTAAAAATATAAAAACAACAACATGAAAAACTGAATTTCATGTGTGCCTGTCACACTGGTTTTACTGGTGGACAATGATACATTTATGTACTGCACTTTCTTACAACTGACACATTTGTAAATACCATTATATCTGCAAGGGCTGCAACAAACGATTATTTTCACTATCGATTAATCAGTCGATTATCTTTTCAATTCATCGATTAGTTGTTGAAAATGGTGAAAAATGTCGACCATTGTTTTCCCAAAACCCAACGTGACGTCCTCCAGTTTCTAGTTTTGTCCCGACTAACAGTAAACAACCCAAAGATATTCAGTTTACTGTCATAGAGACTAAAAGAAACAGAAAATATTCACATTTGAGAAGCTGGAATCAGAGAATTTAGACATTAAAAAAAAAAAAGATTAATCAATTATCAAAATAAAACAATTAGATGTGAAGAAGAAAACGTGTGCCGAGAATTTGTTCCTCTGTTGTTTAAGTTCAAGACTTCGCCAGAAAATTTTAAAACTGTGTAAAAATAAACAATGTTAGTTAATATGAAAAAAATGTAGATGTAAAAACCTTTGTCTGATGTAACTACAGTGATCTATGCACAGGCTTTAGTTATTAACACAGTCAGTATAAAATAAAAGATAAAATCTTTTAATTACTCGTCATAATTTTGACTCTCCTCATGCTGCTTTAACAGCTTAAAAACACGTGTGTTCAATGATTAAAAGCGTGCGGAGCCTCACCGACAGGCCACCCTGGTGCGATCAACCACCTTCGTCCACTGCTGCTGATTGGTGGAGACTTCGATGTAGTAACTGTAGGAGCGTTCGTCACAGTCCCACAGCAGCAGCCTGAACAACCAGAGGAACGCTCGTTATGATCACTGTACGCAAGGTTTTAATGCTTTTTCACACTGTAGATTAAAATAACCACTTATATGAACAGGTTCTTAAAAAGGACACGTTAATATGCAGCTATTAAATGTTTAAACTACAGAACAACAAGTATGACGTTGGACAGAAAAGCATGAATACTGGTTTGCCAATCATCAGTTTATGAACCACACTTGGAGCTGATGATGATGATGATGATGATGATGATGATGATGAGATCTGGTCTACCTTAAGGATCCGATGGAGTAGGGCTGAGCCAGCTGGATGACGATGGCCCCGGAGCCCAGCTGATGGCAGGTGTAGCCGGAGTCCCAGTCGTAGTTGCGCGTGTCGCCGTTGAGCAAAGCGTTTCTGCTCCGGCTGACACCCTCGATGACACTGGCGCACGACGCCACGGTCGCCACGTTCTCACCGGGAACTGCACACATGAGGCGCAAGGTCACGCACTCTCAGACATCACCAGCGAGTTAGACTAAAAGATGAGAGACAACCTTAAATCTGTTTCTGCAACTTACCCAGAAGTCCGTTCTCCAGGGTGTACGAGCGGTTGGTAAACATGCATTCAAAGGCCACGAGGTGGAAGACCTTGTTTACCGTGTTGTGTGTCCCCACGATGCGAACGTACCTGAGACACCGAGAGCAACATGAGATATGAGTGAACAGGAAAACAAAACAACAATAATCTAATATTTAAAGCAGATATGAATGATATGAAGATAATTTACTGTTTGAACTGATTCCTTTACTCCCAAGAACTCATATAGAAGTGTACAACAAATATATATTTTCTTTGTTTTAGGGTGAAAATACATGAAAATGTGCTTTTCTCTGTAGTATAATGAGTATAAAGGTGAAACAGCATTACTACATTCCTCTGGGAAAGCTTGACTCATATCTTCTGACATCCGTTTGGATGTTTACACTCTGTTATCTCAAACAGGCATGGCCGCAGCACATTATTCCAAATCTGGAGAGTCTCCAGTTTTATGTTGGTTTGTTTGAACAGGTAAGAACAAGGACGCTGGAACTGAAATGCTAGAAAATATGATTTTCTGTGTTCTTCATCCAGACAAACAGCTGTGCGGTTTGTAAACACTGAGAATATAATCCAAACAAAGTGCTGCAACGACCTCAAAACACCCTAAATTAGAACGTACGTCAGGTTAAAGCAAGTTATGGCGAAGAGCGGAGACGAGCTCGGCAATAATTACAGAGATGGGATCAGATTTGTTTTGACTCGTCCTGATGCCAAAATTTTCCAGGCTGGCAGGACGATGGGGGTACGTGTGTGTGTGTGTTTCTCGTTTATGAGCCGTGGTTTCCTTGCTCGAGCAGGGTGGACATTCAAAAAAAAAAAAAACGCCACAAAGTTTCCACAGTGACTCAGGGCAAATATTACTAACTGCAGGTGTAACTGAACTCTGAGCCAAACGGTGCAGCTGTGGTTTACCTGCAAACCCGCGGTGTGAAGTAGAGATTCTGCCAAGAGCGGCAGAGGAACTTCGAATGGTCCACGACACGAACCCAGTCCAGCTCGTCCATGGACACCTCGATGTAGTAGGAGTACGACCTTAAAGAACCGAGAGTGACATTTCAACCTCAGACTCAGTTTGTCACGATATAAAGTCAACAGAACATTAACTTTTGTACTGTTTAATTCTAGTATGTGGTTCAATAATCCATAAAATATACTAAATATGTCTAAAAACAGGGTGAGACAGGTTTGTCTTACCGGCTGTCTCTGTCCCACAGCAGGAGACGGATGTGGTTGATGATGGACGACTGGCCCAGTTTGACCTGGATCCCCGCCCGGCCGTCCTCCTCGATGGGATGTCTGGAGAAGCCGTGGTCCAGGTCGTAGTTCTGGGTGTCTCCGTCCAGCAGCGCCGACTTCAGCTCCCCTTTTACCACCTGAGCTCCGTACTTCATGGTGGCGATGTTCTCCTCCGGGACTGAAACCACAGAAGAAGACACGTACGTAGATTTATTTTAAACACACAGAAAATAAACCATATAACATGTTTTGATGTTTGATGTGATGCGTGCTGGTGTTAATAAACAGATGAAGGAGGAAGAGCACTCACTGAGCATGCCCCGGTAGTTGAGGTCCATGTTTCGGCTCTCAGAACGCATCTTGATGGCGTCCAGCAGGTCGTCTGGGCTCAGAAGGCCGGACGGTCTCACGACGTTCAGCATCTCCGTCAGCGTCATGAGCGGCAGCCTCACCGCCGCCATCACCTCCTGGGTTTCGGCACCTTCCCCGTGCTGCCGGCACCAGCGGCACAAGGCCTGAAAGATCTCCTTCTCACTGGCAGCGAACGAGTCCCGCCTGACCACGGTCAGCAGAGCAGTCTGTATACACACACACAAATTTTAGTCATTACGTTGTTTAAGTCAAAAAATACTAAATGTGGCGCTTACAGCCTCTCAATCATGAGTGTTTGCTTGACTTCCTGCATTTCATATCACTATAAAACAAATATTCCTAATGTACTAAATAAAACTCTTCATACACCGATTCCGTCATCCTGCCGCCTCTTACCTTGGAGAGCATGAGGAAGCCGTCAGAGTTCAACACTTCAGGCGCGTGTCTATCCATATAGGCACAGCAGGCTGCACTGAGCGTGCTCAGAGAGTAGAGACTGGCCACGTCAAAAACCAGGCAGACGTTGTTGGTGTGCAGGATGGTGCGGAGGAACTCGGAGGTGGAGTCCTCCAACGGCTGGAGGCCATAACGGTGAGCCAGACCCAGGAAGTCCAGTAGCACCTCTTCCCGGGCAGAGCTGAGGCTGGCCCGGCCCGTATACAGGTAGTTTAGCAGCATGGAGAAGGCTTCGGCCCGCGTCTCCTCCAGACAGACCTCCGCCTGGGGCTGGGACTCCTTCATCCCGCCATACAAAAGGGCCCTAAAAGGAGCCAGAAATCAAATGTTACAGAGTTTTCAGTGACTGTAAGTTTTTAAGTGTGTCTTAAAACAACAGTCAGGTGTCCATATGAAGAGTGAAAGAGGTTTTACTCGCTGTAATCATTCCTCCTGTCTTTTTAGCATCAGATTCCCTCTTTGTGTTTCCTCGGACAGTGTTTCCCTGTTGAGCTGCAGGTGGAAGTATAGTAACAAAAACAGGGACTTTGGCACTAAAAAGACTGTAATGTTGAAAGATATCTACTTGACTTGACTCATTTGGACGCTGAAGCTTCATATTAGCTTCAAATAAACTTTTAAATAGATTTTTGTACAGAAGGAGGACTGTGGATTTTGTCCCCCATCACTTACATTGTAAGTACATTATGAAGGGATCTTCTAATGGTCAGTATGAACAGGAGGAATGATTACAGCAAGAAAAACATGTTTAGCTGTTCATCTGGGCTCCTGACTGTTGTGTTAAGACACATTTGAAACATTGTGAACTTGTCCTTTAACTGTTACCTGAAGTAGTGACAGCGAGCTGCCAGGATGACCCGGTGAGCTGGGAAGCGCTTCCCCTCCACGATGAAGGTGACATCGCTGTACTCCTCGCCAAGCACCAGGGCTCCCAGCTGCTCCGACAGCAGGTGGATGTGGTCGATCTCCGACACGGAGGCCAGTGGACGCAGAGGGTGGCTGTTACTCATGGTGGACGGCTGCCAGGGTCACATCTGACACAGGAATAGACAAGTTAAAAACCCAAAGTAAACCAGACAGTCGCTCATGAAAACCAGAGGTACCACCGGTGTTTCGGTTCAACCGGTGACCCTGCTAACTGGTGACTTTAAGCCGAATGCGTCTGTGGTTGTCATAGTGATGGCAGCTGCTGAAAATGAACAGAACATGTAGGTGTCTTCTTAAAAGCCTTAAATTCTCTTAAATTGAATGTTCAACACAGTACATGTTCATCTGGTCATTTTGTTTTACATTATTTAAATTAAACGGCGTCGCCAACAAGAAACATTCACATTTCTTCACTTATTTTTCTGACTTTAATCTTTTTAAATGGTTTGCTTGAGAGGAAACACTGAATCTGGTTGCAAGTTCACACCGATGGTCACAAGTTAAAGGTTCCATTTGTAAGAAGCAGAAATTCCTCCTCATTAGTGACACCGGTGGCCGTTAAGTGAACTGCAGTCAACATCCTGTTTCCTCTTGGTTGACTGCTTTGGGACGTCGGCAGCGACAGCCCGGGGGTGTTGCTGAGCAAAACGTGTTGCCGTGTGTAAAGGTGTTACCAGTGATACACGGTGTTACATGACTTGGCTACCGCCCCCGCTGTCGTTAAGCTTTTTTCAAAAATAAAAATAAAACCTATTTAGTTCATTTTCGCTTATCAGTGTCCATGTTAATCAAATAAAACAACTCTAATTATAATATAAAATACATAATATAGTTCATAATTAGCGTTATAAACTGAAAGTGTCTGCCCTGTGACCATCCGCAGTAACAGCAGCAGAGTCGCAGCTCAGAGTAGCAGAGTGAGACGTCTGTCCTCTCTCCTGCTCTCTGCTGTAAACACACGTAGCCGTTAGCGAGCAGCTGCTCTCACGTCTCCCTGGAAACTCTTCCCTCTCTCTGCCTGCTCAGTCTGCTCTCAGATGGTCGGCAGGTTACTCTGGTAGCTGCAGCCTCACCGTCACACACACACACTCTCTCTCTCTCTCTCTCTCTCTCTCCCTCAACCGCACGCTCACTACACACTGAGCTATTCTTTAAAGGCTACCAAGAGTTTCCCTGGCAACGACGCAGAGCTTAACTCACGTTTCAGAGCACACATGCTGCACAGAGGCTCCCAAACACTATTGATTTCCAAATGAATGGATATTTGATGTTATTTTTGGCATTTAAAAAAAAGTTTTTTGTACAATTATAGGGGAAACACTACTGTTGCTCACACCCATGAGCAGCGACGCAAAACTATTGCAGGTGATGTCTTTTTCCTCGCTTACATTTCGATGTCTAACACTGTGTTTTGCACCGTGATAAGGCTTTTAAGGAGAGCATCTAATTATGTGATCCTGACAGCACAAAAGTGGGATTCAGCTTATATGTGTCCCATGTAAAAATCTGTCAGAACAGAAAGTCGGCTGATGGGATATTCTCTGCAGAATTAGTCCCTTTATTGTGGGCGCTGTGGTGGGTGGAAGGAGGAGGTTTGGGTAAAGTTGTCTTGTGCACAGATTCATTATCTGCGAGTTTAGGCAGAGATAGTGTAGATGTGCAGGTGCCATTTGGCAGGATGGAGTGCCGCAGCATCACCAGTGAGAGACTGAATCATCAGTGGCAGCGAGAGTGGGATGCAGACAGCAGAAGGAGAAATCTACACAACATCCAACCATCTGTTAAAGCTGGCAGTAGAGTGAAAACGTCTCGGAAAGATGAGATGAAACTGACAAGGCTAAAGCTGCTGAGACACTGCAGAGTGGATTGGTGCTAGTGAGGAAGCACAATTGTGAATACTGTGGAGTCCTGGAGTCTGTACAACATGTCTTGATAGCTGCCCGCTCTCAACGGGGAAAGGACGGTTTATTCATGGAATTGGGCAAAGTGGGAATTATTTTTTTTCCCTTAGAACACTGCTGGGTGACGGGGAGAGAGTTATGGAAGTAGTACTCAAAAAAAAACACAGATCTATATTGTAAGACATACAGTAGGTGTCAGACATTGATTGTATATAAATATGGACAACACGTCCCTTAAAATATCTCCTCTCCAAGAGCTGCCATCTTGCATCTGCTCATTTGGAGCTAGAGTCTGCACAGTCGGGCGGCAAGATGATAGCCCGCAGGACACGCCACCTCAACCGTCCCGCTGCCAGACTGAGGTTTGAGAGCAGCTGTCAATCATGATGTCACACCCCCATTTTATATCATCAAATAACTAATTAAGAGCAAACTTATCAGAAAATTGGACAAACATCAAAGTGATAAGCACGACCTAAAATGACTGAAACCGTCTTTTTTCATCAATTTATTTAACGTGACCTTTGATGTTTTAGTCATGTCCCATCCGCTAACATGGAGGGGGCGGGACCTATACTGCAGCCAACCAGCAGGGGGCAGTCCAGATGTTTTGACTTCATTTCAGGGGGGCTGACATGACGTCCATATTTCTGTAAGAGCTGGATACTGAACCGAAAACGGTGTCCATTTAGTCCAATAAGAGTTGCTCTGCTGGCGCATACGCCAAAAAAGTTTCTAGCTTGCAGGTTTGCTTCCGGGTTGTGCGTCCCACTGAATATTCGCAGTAGTGTTTCTCCTGTTGGCCCCGCCCACGAGTTCCCACTCGGCCAATAGACTTTACATTGTGATGACACTCGCTTTTATCAGCTCAAGAAAAGTTTTACAAATATATAACCTCCAAGGATCAGAAATTCATAATAGAGTCATAATTGACCTTGTTTGCAGTTCGAGGTGTCCTGTCAACAGTTTTACAGACGTCTCTTTTATAATGATGGTCTATGGGGAAAATGCTTTATGGGCTGCAGGGGGCATTTTTTTGCTGCAATACCGCGAGTAACCACCGGGGAAAAACGGGCTGCTGGGCTGAGCAGCGGCGCTCTATCCAGCTCTTATTATACATCCATGATTTATATACAGCCAATGGCCTCAGAGGGCACATGTAGCAATGTCGTTACTGCGCCAGTGGGAGGCAGCAATGTGCTAAACCGCGCCTTGTCTGCCGGAAAGTAGTAGTTCGTGTCACCAGTTAACACGGTCGCTTGTTACACCAAAACACCGGCTCCACAGCACATAGCTAATGCTAAATGCTAACTAGAATACAAAGAGAGGCAGAGGCTGGCTTAAAGGAAAATGTAGTATTTTTCACAGTGTCTGTTATTCATAATAGCAGGTTATCGATACTCTAACAGGATAATGTGACTAGCTGGGATATTGATCTGTCTTGTTTACAGCCGCTGGTCTCGCGGACATTTGACACCCGAGCAGCCGTTAGCTTAACAGCTCAGTAACGGTTTGTTTTCTGTCCGTTTACTTCGCGTAACAAACGTTACTCACCAAGCAGCTCCCGTCCACTCCGTGTGCTTCAGTAAAGACGGTATCAAAACAGTTACAGTCGCGGTTTGGCTTCCAAGAGAGTAGAAAAATATTAAGCACCAAAGTCACGATTCTTCCAACATCCCGACGGAAGCCGATCTGGGTCAACGGCAGTCACTTCCGGTTCGAGAGGCAGTTTTTTTTAAAGGCGCATAGAAAGCCGCTCCCTCCTCTTTTGATTCAGACATTTAACTCCCGAATATCTGATTAATTTCATTATTCTATATGCAAAGTTTTTTATTCACCTTTTCTCTATTAAATCAGTTTATTAAACAACAAAAGAAAACTAATAAGCTACTGAATCATTATGGAACATTTTTTCCCCTGAAACCTCTGACCGAATATTCTGTGTATATGTGTACTCCTGTTTTGTTTATTTTATGTATGTCTTTTAATATTTTCATTTTATATTCTTCATATGTATTTATATTATTTAAATCTGATTTGTATGTACTGCTACTGTTTACTGTTACTGTTTTGTTAGTAAAAAAAAACATAGGTAAATCAACCTTTTTGGCCTGTGACCCCGTTAAAATAGTCTACCTGGGACCCCTCTTCACATGTTACACTGTCTACCAGTTATTATTGTCTTAATTATGTTAATCATTTTACCCATAAAATGTCAGAAAATAGTGAAAAATATTTGTTAAAATTCCCCACAGTCCAAGGTTTTGTCTGACTACACTGGTTCTGATTTCTCTTCGCCGGCTCCCCATCAGATTCAGAATCTAGTTCAAAGTTCTTGTGATCACCTATAGAGCTCTGCACGGTCAGACACCTGTTTACATTAGAGAGCCCTATGTTACCAGCAGGTCTCTAAAGTCTTCTGATTGGGGTTTGCTGGTTGATCCTCCATCTAAGCTAAAGGAGACTGTGACTTTGAGGATGTGGCTCCTAAACATTTTTGAACTCTCTCCCATTGGACTAAAGATCTGTGGACTCTGTGGACACCTTTAAAAAGCAGCTCAACACCCATTTATCTAGACTTGCCCTGTATCCTGTCCTGTCCAATCATCTCACGACCCAGCTTTGAATAATCTAGCGACCCCTTGTGGGGGTCCCAACCCCCAGGATGGGAACCACTGGACTAGACGCTACAATGATGTATTGTTCCCTTCTAATCTTTGTTATTGGTTTTCCCTTTGACAGTTATTGCGCAGTACGCAGAGTAAAAACTGTTTCTCCAGCTGCTCCCAGATCTCTGAACAGTTTCCTCCTTTAAAGTGAGTAATTCTTGCACTGGATGAGGATGTCTTTCTATCTCTGAGCCTCCACACTCACATTTGCCATCCAGGTGTTTTCCAATCAGAGGCAGCCCACTCCTGAACCCACAGTGCCTGAGCCTCAACCTGGTATGACGACTGAGTTTCTCTTTTGTTGTCTATTCTGTTACATCTCTCTACCGACTTGTTTATGACTGAAATGTACTCTGATTCATATTTAAGGGCAGTTTCTGCTCTATCCTCATGAGCAGCGTCAGTAATCTGCTTCCTCGGTACCCTAATAAAACCCACCTCACACCCTGCTTTGTGAATTCTGTGTAATGTTTGATAAATCTCTGTCAGTATATCAGGTCTGGACTTGGATTTGGTTTCTCTTATTGTAGTTAAAGCTGCTACTGAATGGCTGCATATTGCTGAGTTGTCTGGTTTATTGTCCTCTACCCACCAAACTGCCCATAAAACAATAACTCTGTTCTTCTTTACTAATATTTGCAGATACACATCAGCCAATACAAGAAATATGTCAGTCTCTGGTGTTTTGAGCAAGACTGTTTGTTTTTATTTATTCATTTAATTATCTTTGCCACCACGTGGGTCATCAGTGTGATTTGTCGAGAGGATCAGAATCATCTTTATTGACCACGTTTGTTTTCACATACAAGGAATTTAACTCCGGTTTAGTGGATCTCAATGTACTTACACAAAACAACAACACAACAATCTTCAGAAAAGGAATGACTATAAACAGGTGAAACTGTTTCTGTGAACTGTAAACAGGAAACAAATAGTGCAAAGAAGTGAAGAGTGCCGAGATAAATATGAAATTCTAAAAAAAGGGACATGTTACTTGATATACATGTAGTAGGTGGTTATGTATGGTACATATAACCTGTGATTAGTGAGTGAAATGAATTGCATATTTTGTATTTTAGACTAAAATAAACATGTATAATTTGTAGGTAGAGTATTATAGTGTTACAGGATCATTGCACAGTGAGTTAACTGTATATAAGTGTGACGCAAGGAGGAAGAAACTGTTCCTGTGTCTGATGGTTTTGGTGTGCAGTGGTCTGTAGCGCCTCCCAGAGGAGAGAAGTTGGAACAGGTTAAATCCAGAGTGTGAGGAGTCTGCATAGGATCTCAATATATAAATGATTTATGGTACAGATAAAAGATATTTATTCTTATTATGTACATGTACACATGTGGGTTTTTTTAAAATTTATATGTGTATCTATTTTTGTATTTTGTAAATGTAGCCTTGCTGTTGTTTTAAATCTGCTTTTTCTAAGGAATGCATGAACAATGTTCCCACCAGACATTGTATGTATATTGTACTGTTCTGAATAAAGTTTCAAAAAGTGTAATTCTCTGTCATTAAGAGGTGCATTCACACATTTTCTTGTCTGTCCTAAAACAACAGTCAGGAGCTCAAATACACATTGAAATAGGTTTTTCTTGCTGTAATCATTCCTCCTGTTCATACTGACCATTAGAAGATCCCTTCATAATGCACTTACAATGGAAGTGATGGGGGACAAAATCCACAGTCCTGCTTCTGTGCAAAAATATGTTTAAAAGTTTATCTGAAGCTAATATGAAGCTTCAGCGTCCAAATGAGTCAAATCAAGTAGATATCTTTCAACGTTACAGTCTTTTTAGTGGCAAAGTCCCTCTTTTTGTTACTATACTTCCACCTGCAGCTCAACAGGGAAACACTGTCCGAGGAAACACAAAGAGGGAATCTGATGCTAAAAAGACTGTAAATGTGGCAGATATCCACTTGATATGACTAACTCAGACTGCTGAAGCTGAATATAAGCTTCACAGAGACTTATAAATGACTGTGTGGACACACTGTGGATTTTGTGAGGAAAACCTCTGTCAGACTTGAAAAACTGTGAACCTGCCCTTTAATGTTTTTATGACAGCTTATAATGATATAAGCCCCCTCCCCCTTTTTTAAATTCTCTTATTTTATGAGCTTTCTAACTTCTTCATAGTAACTTTGAGATACTTTTGGATTTCCACAGTTTTTATTCACTCAACTGTTCAATACAACATTCAAGAGTGACATCATCATTTAGTTAATAATATCATGTAATGTCACATCCCAACTCTTTGTTTGCTTTGAACACTTTCATACCAGGATATTCAAAACTAAACAAAGACATAAATGGTCAAATTAATGCATATCAAACAATTAACAGTGATACTACACTGAAAAAATATATACTGTAAATAAAGAATAAAAGCATTTTAAAAGTAATAAAAGTAATAAAACTGATAAAACTCGATAAATTATTCAAAACTAATCATTACAGGCAACAAGATTTTAAAGCTTGAACTACAATGCTACCACATGCATCACTGAGCACAATAAGCGTTTGATAGCAGGTTCATCAAGCAAAATGTAACATATCTTATGTTAATTTATATTTCAAGAAACTACCATATGAATTTTGCATTATTACTTCTCCTTTTTACATTTTGCTGCTACTTAACTTATGACACCCCTTCTGGATAAACAGCTTTTTTGAGCAATACATTCTGAAACTGATCATAAAAAATGAATCATGTGATGATGTGAGTTTGGTTTGTTTGGTTAGGCGGTAGCGTTGCTAGGATCAGTGGAGGCTGCAGCAGAAGAGGAGGAAGCTTTTACAGTGCTGTAGGTCACTGCATCATCTTCATCAGCATCATCTTTGCCCTGAACCTGAGAAACAGCACAACATAAATTACACAAGATACGACTATATGAAATCCACCACAACACACTGCCACATGTTGAAAGGCAACGGAAAGCGTTGTGACACCCAGCTGTGAAACACAACCCAACCCAGTGCAATGCACTGCAACAAATGCAAAAGCAAAGTGTTGGACACATTTCACAACAGTAGTATAACCAGTCAGACTTCTTACCCGGGCTTTACTGTCGGTCTTCCTTGTGTAGTTGATGGAGGCGTAGGAAACACCACCTTCAGGATCATCCTACACAGTGAAGACAACATACTGCTCAGTAACATGTAGATTGATGTGGACTCACTACAACACTACTTCTATTTTATTACAGTAAACACTTTAACTTCTATTACTTCTGCAAAGGAGGTCATGTGATGTTTCTTTAAATGGTGTCTTGAAATGTTGTGGTTTGACAGGCCACTGTTTAATACTAATGTTCCTTTCTGGTGTAGTCCAGTTGCATCATCTAACTTCCCTTTTCAACTTTACTGCACACTCTCAAGACCGTGAGAGTGCATCTCATACAGTTACAACTTAGAGGACAAATAGAAGCCTCAGTGAGTGTTACTCTGTGCTGGGTGTTGTGTGTGATCTCACCGTGTCCTGACTGGTTTCTGGAGCAGGCTGAGTCTCTGCAGGGTTTAAGCTCAGTCCCTGGACAAATAAAGTATAGTTACATTTGGTGAAAAAGCATCTCACAGTTCAGTTAAAACAGATATTGTAAGGACACAATACAAGCAACACCTGTGCAATGTATTCAGTATATCTGTGCAGGTTTCAGGTACAGGTAGTATGATAGATGAGTGTCGGGAACATCTGTCAACTATAAAATACAATTAAAAGTGAATAATATTTAAACTCACAGTGCTGTCATTCATCTGTGTTTTGTTCCCTGAAAAAAGAAAAGAGAGAGTCAACTTTAACTTCTAGTGAAAATCCAAGTTTATCTAAACTTTTTGTTAGTAAAGTTTCATCTGTAAATGTTTTCTCACCTTCAGCTCTCTTCCGTCTGATGAGAACCACAACAATTATCAACAGTGCTGCTAAAACCACAGCCAGAAGGACGTACAACCACCACCGTTCTGGAAAAAGAATGAAAACATTAAAAACATTTTCTGTTCAGTTTAAACCCTGTAACTAAAAAACAAAGAAATGTGAGCGCTTTTTGGGAAAGTTTTATAGTTTTATTTAACTTTTTGTACCAAATCAAACAGTTTAGATTAAAAGTCTTTGGGAAAGAATGTCTACATCTACACTAGTAAACAGCTGTTTTCACATATTGCCGGGGCAGCAGTGGTTGAATACATTGAATAAAATGTTGAATACATATGAGTGACTTTGTTGCTCACCTTCTTGTGTTGTTGTTTCAGCTACACCTGACAGATTAAATAACAAAAACCAACAAACTTTAAAATGAGACAAAAACACATTGTTCACCATCTGCTGTGACTAAATGAGAAACATTTATATCAACCTAAAACTTAAAATATATCAAATAAACACATGTAGTTTATTATTTTTCCTATCAAGTCAACAATGACGCCGCGGTTGAGCAGGGAGACTGTGATGTCTTTGTGTCTATAGTATTTATGTCCCAGTCATTTCCATTAAACACCCACTTCACTGTGTGTCTGCACTCATCATATGTTGGACACAGAGCAGATTACAGAACGCAACTATTGAAATTGATCTTGTGTGGAAGATGTTTGGGGCCTTAGATGATGAACATTTTAAACATTTTAAACGTTATACCTGCTACACATCAGTATGTCAGCAGTAAAAGCACTGCTGTGCCTCAGTACAGCCTCACAGAGCCACTAGCATGGCTGCATGACTCTTAGTCTTGGTTTAAAAGATTTTGGCTACTTATCAAAATTTCAAGACTTCATTTGTGTGCGGTATAAAGTGAATTCATAAAAAATCAAAAAATAAAAGATGAACAGTTTCCATATGTGCCTCACACAAATGTGTGTAATTCCTGCAAGTTTCATTCTGAAATTACATTTCCATTATTGAAGATGAATTACTCAAGATTTTTCTCGAGTTTGCTCTGTTGCTGAGATTTTAATTTTAGGTTTAGATTCAGGTTTATTGACAATTCTCAAATACATTATAAAATACAACATATCAGACTTTATCAGGGATAAAATGATGAGTCCTGGACTCATTTCCATTGATAATAGTTTGTATTTTTGCAATGTGAAATGATTAAAAGTCTTTGGGAAAGAATGTCTACATCTACACTAGTAAACAGCTGTTTTCACATATTGCCGGGGCAGCAGTGGTTGAATACATTGAATAAAATGTTGAATACATATGAGTGACTTTGTTGCTCACCTTCTTGTGTTGTTGTTTCAGCCACACCTGACAGATTAAATAACAAAAACCAACAAACTTTAAAATGAGACAAAAACACATTGTTCACCATCTGCTGTGACTAAATGAGAAACATTTATATCAACCTAAAACTTAAAATACATCAAATAAACACATGTAGTTTGTTGTGGTCATACCTGTTCTTTTCCTGCTTTCAGTTATATTTTCATTTGTTGTCACTGTTGTTGGCTGAGTTGTTGTTGTTTTTCCTTCCTCACCTGGACAAACGACATCACAAACTGTTCAGTAAGAGAATGCATCATGTTTACCATCTGCACCAACCAAAGAATAAACAATGATGAAATATTTATACTTAAAATACATCAAATAAACAAATGTAGTTTGTTATTTTTCATATCAGAATAAAGTGATTTTAAACAGCTCATCATCTTCTCACCTGGTTTCTCACATGACAACTGAGGACTGATGTTACACAGCTGCACTTTTCCATTGTAGAGATCTGTGACTTCACACTTCAGTAACGTATAATTTGATGTGTAAATATCATGAGAAGTCTGGAACAATGCAGCGATTGAGCAGGTAGACTGTGATATCTGTGTGGCTCTGGTATTTATGTCCCAGTCATTTCCTCTATACAGCCACTTCACTGTGTGTCTGCACTCATCATATGTCGACACAGAGCAGCTTAACGTCACCTTATCAGTGTCCTCATGTTCAGTCACTGGTGAAGATGGAGATATTGTGAGAGAAAGACAACAAGAGTCAGATTAACTTCATCACTGTAATCATAATTATTGTAATGTTTCAGTATATTGTTCTAACAAGACAGTTTGAGCTGAAAACATTATGATGTAAATACTCACTGGTAACAACAGACAGAAAAACTTCAGAGTATTGACCTTGTTGTTGTCCTGATTTGAACTGTCTGCAGGTGTAATTACCAACATCCTCAACTGTGACTTTCTTTATAACCAGAGAACAGTTCGCTGTAACATTCAGTCTGTCTGATTTAGCTGTGGCATCTTCACCAATCTGCCCAAATTCAATCAGCTCTACTGCTGATGTGTTTCTTGAATGACTGAAGAGCCAGGTAGTACTGTCACATTTATCCTGATCAGTCATCACATTTTCACAAAACAAAGTGACTTCATCTCCATCTCTGACAGTGATATTGAGGGAAGTTTGTCCAGTTACTGCTGTTGAGAATTTGAGAGAGAAATGTGATAAATGATCTAAAATATGACTGTAGTGTGAATGTTACAAACACACAACATATTTGACTGTCTCAGTAAAATGAAGGATATTTAATAAAGTACAATAAGGTAATAATGCAGATTTTTGTATCTTACCTGTAAACTGAAGCCCCAGTATCAGAAATAAAGACATTTTAATCCATCTAAGTTCAACCATCGTGCTTCTCTGTCTTTCTCTCTGTCTTCTTCTCTCGCTCTTAACTCAACTCAAAATGCAGAAATACACTGTCTACTTCCTATCATGAGCAAAGTGTCTCCTCCTATTTTTCTCACTTGTAAGTTACCAAACTTGTAACTTTTTGTAGGCGGAGCATATTAGCTTCCCTTTTCTTCATGTTCAAAGGTTTTTTGCATTTTACAAGCAAGAACCTTTGGTAATTTATATAATCTTATATATTTATAAAATATCTGTATACTTATAGGATTCAATATTAGAGAAGTTAAGGGTTAATGTGTCCACCTACTCACCACCAAGACCACAACACACTTCCTTTCCACTGCTGTATTTCAAAGTTTATCATGTTTACAATCATGACCTCATCATGTAACACTTTTAACATGTGAAAACATTTTTTTCTCACATCCTGTGCACAAGACCAGAATTTACATTTAAAGATAAATGATTTTGCTTTAAAAAAGGACATTTTCTGTGGCTCCCCACTATTGCTTAAGACACAGACCACATAACTGCAACATCTGATGAGCATAAAGTAGTTTAAATTATGTTGTTTGTCTGCACTGTCTGTCTGTGTGTCGACACAGAGCAGTTTAACGTCACATTATCAGTGTCCTTATGTTCAGTCACTGGTGAAGATGGAGATATTGTGAGAGAAAGACAACAAGAGTCAGATTAACTTCATCACTGTAATCATAATTATTGTAATGTTTCAGTATATTGTTCTAACAAGACAGTTTGAGCTGAAAACATTATGATGTAAATACTCACTGGTAACAACAGACAGATCATCCGATTTTCATGCAAACAGTCAAAAATTCATTTTTACTTTTAACATTTAGTTCTGCCTCATCCACAGTGACACAACTCTGACAACAGTCTTGATCAGTAATATGACAGGTAAGCAGCACTAAAGAGGTCAGAGGTCAGATGTCACAGCTGTCTGACAAAGATCCTGTGAAACTGGGATGTAATCACGGATCACAAGGTAAAGAAATATGTTTCTGCAGTCAGAGCAGCCATATTAAACCATATTAAGATTCAACAAGTGCACACTGTGTTCGTTCCCACGGTGTATTTGTGGCAACGACGTGTTTGACCTCCTGAAAAGAAGAAGAGGAAGTTGAAGGTGTGAAGACTGTTAAGTAAGATAAATGGTTGCAGTAACGCAACTCTTCTTAGGAAACACACAGACAGACATGTTAATCCATCTGAATTCAACCATCGTGCTTCACCATCCTTCTTTGTCGATATCTTCAGAACAAGAGATCGACGCTCTCAACTGTCAGAGTCTGTAAAGTAGTTTGTGTTGTAGAGAGATACAGCATCTACCTCCTGCAGTTAGTGTGATGTCACTTCCTCATAGTGACACTTAGTCTTTTGTCAGCTGTTGGATTTACTGTATTTTCATCCAAACAGTCAAAAACTCATTTTTACTTTGACATTTGTAACATTTAGTTCTGTCTCATCCACAGTGATGAAACGTTTTTGATCAGCAATAACAGAAGCTGCCGACAGTCAGAGGTCAGAGGTCACAGCAGCCTGACAAAGATTGAACAGGATGAACATGTAGGATGGAGACATGATTATGTGTCACTGATTACAAGACAAAGGAATATGTTTCTGCCTTTAAAAGAGACATTGAGGCAATCTGATGCTGTAAGAAGCAAACTACTGTATATTAAGGCTCATATTTTGTCTCAAGTGCACACTGTGTCCAATCCCATGATGCATTTGTGACGATGACGTGTCTGACCTCCTGAAAGGAAGAAGATAAGAATTGAGGAAGTTGAGCGTGTGCAGATTGTTAGTTAAGATAAATGTTTGCAATAATGCAGCTCTTCTTTTCTGTAGATAGTGTTTATTAGAAAACAGACAGGATTCATGGTGATGTCTGACAGCACACATGAACAGACAGGTGAAGAGTCAAACTTTGACTCTTGATGCTCAACATGGTGCAACATGGTGATACTGTAGCAGCTGTAAAAGAACAGATAAGATGATGTTTTAGTGGTCTGAGACCTGTTAGTTCCTCATTGTATCTTTGAGGTCAGTTTTTCTGAGAAATGAGAGGTGTGTCAAGTGTTTCAGTGAGAATGTGGAAACAACAGCAGCAGAGCTCTGGAGGTTTTACCCTCTAATGATGACCAGATAAGAATCAGAAACACAAGAAGCTCACAGGAACAGACAGTCAACACTTTATGAAAAGACAAAGAGGAATTTTCTGCTGAAATCTATTTTAATCTCTGGAAGGTTTGAGGTCTCTGAGACTCCAGCAGTGCACGTTAATACATACTGATGCTGAGTTAACTTGTATAAGTTCTTCGAACAACATTTATTTTTACAAAATTTAACAAAATTCAGCATTTAACTTTCAAAAATTCAGAGCAGAAATGCATGAGTGTGTGAGTGAGTGAGTGGGTCTGTGTCTGTGCGTGTGTGTGTGTCACAGGTAAGAAATGCATACCTTGAGACCTGGCTGTATTTAAAAGTTTAGCTACGACTGCAGCCACATAAACAAACTGATGGTTTAGGGTGCCTTGTTTGTTTTTTGCCTTTGCGGTGCTGCAGGTTTCTATGTCTGGAAGGAGTGCATGTATATGTGTGTTCGCGCAATCGGGTGGCTTTGGACTTACTTTTATCTCTGTATTTCAAAACATATGAATCAGTATTGAAAAGACACATAAATCAGAGCAAATGAAAAAAAATGCCATGGGAATCACTTGTCCTCTTGTTTCACACACACACACACACACACACACACACACACACACACACACACACACACACACACACACACACATTAGTTTTTTCATACACACACATACACCACCCTTGAACATCCACATCAATACAAACACACCATTTTCATATGAATAAATTTGCTACAGTGTCCTGCAAAACTGTATAATGCATGAAATGTCCCTAGCATAGCCCCTAGTGGAGAGTAATGTTCATGTAAACAGGAGAAAATTGCTCAGTCAGCTGGAAAATAGTAAAAACAACAACAACAACAACAACACACACACACACACACACACACACCAATTTCTTCATACACACATATACATCACATTTAGACAACCCTACCCACATATACAACTCAATGAAGCTGTCATATACATGGCTGCAGTGTTCATAATAGAGGATTAGTGCCCCTAGTGGAACCAGGGAAATAGCATGCATTTTGCACAAAGGGTTAAAAAAGGGAAAATGGCTCAATCAGCTGGAAAATATGAAAAACTAAAATTTTGAAGCCAGGACTTCACTTTGAAAGTCATATAAAACAGAATGCATGAATTTACACAGTAACAACCACAGGATCAAAAAATGTGGTTTTAATGGGTTTCAATGGGACCTAAAAGGGCCCTAACATGCTGAAAGTTAGTACTGTTTCTACACAGTGTATTATCGATTTAATATAGGCTCTGTGGTTGGATTTCCAATATTATAATATAAAATACACGCCTTTGCCAAAAATCATGGCCACAGCATAATCACAGATGGTAACTGGTGGTTTCAACAGATGGTGGCGTGTCAGGAGTTTGAAGAACATGGAACATCAGCAGTAGAGATGTGCTGGTTTGTTCTTGTCACAGTGAGAATTTCTACATCTAAAAACTACTAAGTGGTCAAAAACAGAAACAGTTAACAGTTTAGAACAAACAGGCTTTTATTTTGAAGTTACTGAGAAATACTGAGATCTCTTACTTTAGTAAAAGTAGCAATATCACAATGAAAAAATGCTCCATTACAAGTAAAAGTCCTACATTCAACATTTTACTTAAGGAAAAGTACATAAGTATTGGCAACAAAATCTACTTACAGTATCAAAAGTAAAAGTACTCTATGTACGAAATGTTCCCCATTTAAAACGTTATATTCATCATATGCTGTATATATTTTTATACTGATTCACTGATATGTACATGTAAGCAGAATTTTAATGTTGTTAAGGTAGAGCTCATTTTAAAAACTTGTACTGTTGGGGAGTCTAATCTATAACAATGCTGTTTTATAGTTATTTTATAAAGTGATCATATGTTTTATATACAAAGTAGAGATCTGAAAAGTAGCTGGTAACTATAACTGTGAAAGAAATGTCACACAGTTAAAAAGTAGAATATTTCACTCTGAAATGTAGTGAAGTAGAAGTACAAAGATTTTGATTTGTGTGTCTGATTTGTGACATCACAGCTAGCTTTGAGCCAATCATAGTCCAGTGGGCAACTTACATGTACACGTGTGTAAACTTGAAGCCTCCAGTGCACACACACTGAGAATGGACTTTACAGTGAAGTAAGCCACCTCTTGTGTTCAGCAGTTAAACTTTTGAAATTAACAATGTTTATATTTTCATAGATTCTGGATTTTTCAGTGAGTGAGAAGAAGTAAAATTTATTTTAAGAATTTTAAACTAGTTGACTGAACTATTTTGTGGAAAACCCAGATCAGACACAAGCAGATATTTTTATAGACTGTATCTTAAAACATGTTGATCTTTAATGTTTAGTTTGGAATTCCTTTGTTTAACATGACCCTATAAATGCAGATTTGATCTCACGCTTTTTTTAAATTGAAAACTCTTGATGAGTTTGTGTGTAAAACAAATTATTTTCCTAATTTTCATCAAGTCTATTTTTAGAAAAGGAATGACTTTTAACCCACATGACCTGGTGAAAGTTTGATTGACATGTGTACTGTCAGGTGTGTAGAGACAATAAGTAACTGCAGCTGGAGAGAGAAAAATATTCATATATTTGAATGGAGAGTGTGAGTGAACCCACACCTTTTTGAACATTTACTGCTTCCACATAGTTTTAGATACAAACTTCATTTGAACTTTAAATGAGTCACAAGTCTTGAATTTACATGTTTTTTCTATCTTTTATTGTTTTTGAGATATTAGAGTGTGAGTTTTAAAGTCTTTTCTTGCTCCTCCTGTGATTTTATAATGAGTGTGTATTGCGGAATGTTTCACAAAATTGGGGCAAAGTCTTATTTTGAAAGGCTCATTGCGGACTTCCTGTTGGATTTAGGTCATGGGTGTCAGTGTGGCAGCCATTTTAGTTACATAGGTGGCGCTAGAGAGCACATTTTGGCCTTTTAGGGGTTAATTTTTACATTTTAACAAATTTTTCACCAGACCTGATGTGCGTGCCAAATTTGGTGAGTTTTTGAGCATGTTTAGGGAGTCAAATTTAGGGTTTAAGTGGCGTAATAATAAAGAAAGAAAGAAAGAAAGAAAGAACATAGAGTACATAGAGTAATAAAACTAAGGCAAAGCTACTCACAAATTAAACAGCAATCATGTAAGTGATGTTAAGGACAACAGAAGTTAAAGGACAGATTCACAACTTTTCATGTCTCTCTTAAAGCAACAGTCAAGTGTCCATATGAACAGTGAAAGAGGTTTTCCTCGCTGTAATCATTCCTCTTGTTCATACTGGATATTAAAAGATCCCCTTCAAATGTACTTTCAATGGAAGTGATGGGGGACAAAATCCACAGTGAGTCCACACAGTCATTTAGTGCAAAAATGCATTTAAAAGTTGATGTGAAGCTTATATTCAGCTTCAGCAGTCTGAGTTAGTCATATCAAGTGGATATCTGACACATTTACAGTCTTTTTAGCATCAAATTCCCTCTTTGTGTTTCCTCGGACAGTGTTTCCCTGTTGAGCTGCAGGTGGAAGTATAGTAACAAAAAGAGGGACTTTGCCACTAAAAAGACTGTAACATTGAAAGATATCTACTTGATTTGACTCATTTGGACGCTGAAGCTTCATATTAGCTTCAGATAAACTTTTAAACATATTTTTGCACAGAAGCAGGACTGTGGATTTTGTCCTCCATCACTTCCATTGTAAGTGCATTATGAAGGGATCTTCTAATGGTCAGTATGAACAGGAGGAATGATTACAGCAAGAAAAACATGTTTCAATGTTCATTTGAGCTCCTGACTATTGTTTTAAGACAGACTTGAACAGTTTTGAACCTGTCCTTTAATGTTCTTTCATCTTATCAGATAAAATCCAGCTGCTGTGTTCTGAACTGATTACAAGTCAGAACAGTTTTCACAGCTGATGAAGGAAAAGGCTTTTAAATGTAAGATGTCATCAGGATTTGAATATCATTCTGCAAATCCTTTTTGGTTCACTAGAACACCAACATCTGATGTAACATAAAGCTGTAAAGAGATGTTTAACTAATGACTAACTTCTCTGGTGAGTCTTTGTTAAAGTTGTTGATCAGTGGAACCTGACATAGGTAGAAGTTTCTCCCAAGTTTTCATAGTTCACCGTACTGCCATCTTCATCATTACGCTCCTGTGGAAAACAACACAACACACACGAGATTCTGAGTTAAGAAGGAAAAAATAAATGTTAAAGTCAGCAGAACCTGAACGCACCATCAGATATTTACCTGACTGGCTGCTGGACCAGAATTCTCTGCTGTTCGGCTTCTTACTGAGTTTAAAACCTGCACAAACACAAACAGTGAGACATTCACAGTCCTGCACTGACTTACAGTCTCTTAATGTACACATTTGTCTTTTTATACATCAGTTCAGTTGTTATTTTCAACTCACAATGTTGTCATCAGGTGGTCTCTGGTTCCCTGGAAAATAAATGACAGAGTAACATTTCAGTTCTAAAGTTACAGTTTGTTTTACACTTAACAAATGTTGGTCTGAATTTTCTCACCTCGAGCTCTGAAGAGAAGAACAGTAATCACAGTGATGAGGAGGAGTTCAGCCACACGCATCACCAACATTATGTAGCTCAGAGCAGAACAATCTGTACAAACTGTGGAATATAGAAATGTGTCACTGAAGAAAGTAGAAAGCAAAAACATTTGAAGTAGTGTGGCTGTAGGAATGGCAACGTCAGTCAGTTTGTCCACCAACAATTGCCATGAAATGAACTAATGAACTTGGAGATTTCTTTTTTCCTTTAGCACCACCATGAAATTCACTAGTTTTTAGTGAAATATGCAACCCAATCGCCAGAAGAAAACGTTGGCATTGAACGTTTCTGCAAACCACAGAAACCTTGAATATACACGTTTCAACACGTGAAATACGTATCATATCAACATTTCTACAAATGTAGCATATTAACATTTCTACCTGTTGAATAATGATGTTTTATGGTGTGACAACGCTGTGGTTAAGGTCTGGTTAGGTTTAGGCACAAAGACCACTTGGTTAGGGTTAGGGAAAGATCATGGTTTGGGTTAACATAAAATTAAAAAATAAAATAAAAACGGCCAATGTCTCACTAAAAACTCACGGTTTTCTCGCCAGAAAAATGGCTGCAAATGTCCTGACGTCTCGCTAATAACACCCACTTTTGTCGGTTGAAACGGGAAGCGGGCATTGGTTTCAAGGTGGTCTCGAACCGTGTTCTCTGCTGATTTCCAACTTGCTGCCAACAAACTTACTAACCATCCACCTGCCCCTCCTCCTCCTAATAATAGGAAAGATCAGCTCATATAGACTGCATGTGAACTACGTCACTTTAGAAATGTTGAGATGATACGTATTTTGGAAATGTTGACATGATACGTTTTGTTGACATTTTGATGATACGTTTGTAGAAATGTTAATATGCTACGTATTACACATGTTGAAACGTAGATATTCAACATTTCTGTGGTTTGCAGAAACGTAAACTGCCAACGTTTTATTCTGGTGACCAGGCTGAAATATCTTAGGATAAATTGTAATATCTTTGATGATCTTCTGACTTTCCATCATCAGCTCAACATTTCAAGTTGTGTAATACTTTGTTTTATGACCAAACATCTGCAATCTAATGACCTTCCCATCATCCTCTGCTGTACTTTAGGTTTTGTGCTGATTAGCAAATGTTAGCATGCTAACACATTAAACTAAGGCCTCAAACATGCTCCATGTAAAGTGCACAAACACAAATGGAAATGTCTGTCTCCAATGCCAATCTCAGCCCTCAGTGAGGTGATACAGGCTGGTTAAAGCTAATCAATGTGTTTCCATGACCACACAAGTAAACAAAATTGTGTCTGTGGAGGGATGTGTATTGTAGGGCTGTGCAATATATCGATATTGTATCATATTATATCATCTCTGGACAGCAAAATGGACATTAATGCACTGTGCTGCTAACTGCTCGTTCTTTTTTTTCTACTGGGATTTATATGTTTTCATAATATGTTAAAGGGAATTTTTAGATAAGAAGTTAAGAAGTGGACTGAAAACCCAGTTAAACCTGAAGTTATCTCGCTAACCCCAAATCCTGCTTCATAGTACAGTACTTCACAGTACTCTGGACTCATTTCCATTGATAATAGTTTGTATTTTTGCAATTTGAACTGATTAAAAGTCTTTGGGAAAGAATGTCTACATCTACACTAGTAAACAGCTGTTTTCACATATTGCCGGGGCAGCAGTGGTTGAATACATTGAATAAAACGTTGAATACATATGAGTGACTTTGTTGCTCACCTTCTTGTGTTGTTGATGTCGTTGTTTCAGGTTCTGTTGTTGTTTCAGACACACCTGACAGATTAAATAACAAAAACCAACAAACTTTAAAATGAGACAAAAACACATTGTTCACGATCTGCTGTGACTAAATGAGAAACATTTATATCAACCTAAAACTTAAAATACATCAAATAAATAAATGCAGTTTTGTTATTTTTCATATCAGAATAAAGTGATTTTAAACAGCTCATCATCGTCTCACCTGGTTTCTCACATGACAACTGAGGACTGAAGTTATACAGCTGCACTTTTCCACTGTTGAGATCTGTGACTTTACACTTCAATAACTTATAATTTGATGTGTAAATATCATAAAAAGTCAGGAAGGAGGCAGTGATTGAGCAGGTAGACTGTGATGTCTGTGCGTGTCTGGTATTTACGTCCCAGTCATTTCCTCTATACAACCACTTCACTGTGTGTCTGCACTCATCATATGTCGACACAGAGCAGTTTAACGTCACCTTATCAGTGTCCTTATGTTCAGTCACTGGTGAAGATGGAGATATTGTGAGAGAAAGACAACAAGAGTCAGATTAACTTCATCACTGTAATCATAATTATTGTAATGTTTCAGTATATTGTTCTAACAAGACAGTTTGAGCTGAAAACATTATGATGTAAATACTCACTGGTAACAACAGACAGAAAAACCTCAGAGTCTTGACCTTGTTGTTGTCCTGATTTGAACTGTCTGCAGGTGTAATGACCAACATCCTCAACTGTGACCTTCTTTATAACCAGAGAACAGTTCGCTGTAACACTCAGTCTGTCTGATTTAGATTTGGCTTTTTCACCAATCTGCCCAAGTTCAATCAGCTCTACTATTGTTGTGCTTGTTGAATGACTGAAGAGCCAGACCGTCCTGTCACATTTATCTTGATCAGTCAAAACATTTTCACAAGACAAAGTGACTTCATCTCCATCTCTGACAGTGATGTAGAGGAAAGTTTGTCCAGTTACTGCTGTTGAGAATTTGAGAGAGAAATGTGATAAATAAACTGAAATAAGAATAAGACTGCAGTGTGAATATTAAAAACAAACAGCATATTTGTCTCAGTAAAATGAAGGATATTTAATAAAGTACAATAATGTAATAATGCAGATTTTTGTACCTTACCTGTTAACTGAAGCCCCAGTATCAGAAATGAAGACATTTTAATCCATCTGAGTTCAACCATCGTGCTTCTCTGTCTTTCTCTCTGTCATCTTCTGTCACTCTTAGCTCTCAAAATGCAGAAATACACTGTCTACTTCCTATCATGAGCAAAGTGTCTCCCCCTATTTCCTCACTTGTAAGTTTCCAAACTTGTAACTTTTTGTAGGCGGAGCATATTAGCTTCCCTTTGCTTTATATTCAAAGGTTTTTGCATTTTACAAGCAAGCATCTGTGGTATCTTATATAATCGTATATGTATATGTAGAAGAATGGAAATGTATTCCTGTCTGGTCTAAAGGAGTCAAATCAAGTAGATATCTTTCAATGTTACAGTCTGTTTTGTGCCAAAGTTCCTCTTTTTGTTACTATACTTCCACCTGCAGCTCAACAGGGAAACACTGTCCGAGGAAACCCAAAGAGGGAATCTGATGCTAAAAAGACTGTAAATGTGGCAGATATCCACTTGATATGACTAACTCAGACTGCTGAAGCCTCATATAAGCTTCACATCAACTTTTAAATGCATTTTTGCACTAAATGACTGTGTGGACACACTGTGGATTTTGCAAGGAAAACCTCTTTCAGACTTGAAAAATTGTGAACCTGTCCTGTTTTTATGACTTGGCTTATACTGATGTTTACCACCCTCCGTTTTTTTTTTAGTTCTCTTATTTTATGTGCTTTCTAACTTCTTCATAGTAACTTTGAGATACTTTTGGATTTCCACAGTTTTTATTCACTCAACTGTTTAATACAACTTTCAAGGGTAACATCATTATTTAGTTAATAATATCATGTAATGTCACATTTCAACTCTTTTCAGTTTGCCTTGAACACTTTCATACCAGGATATTCAAAACTAAACAAAGACATAAATGGTCAAATTAATGCATATCAAACAATTAACGGTGATACTAAACTGAGAAAATATATATTGTAAATAGTGAATAAAAGCATTTTAAAAATATTAAAATTGATAAACCTCAATAAATTATTCAAAACTGATCATTACAGGCAACAAGTTTAAAAATGAAAACAAGATTTTAAAGCTTGAACTACAATGCTACCACATCCATCACTGAGCACAATAAGCGTTTGATAGCAGGTTCATCAAGTAAAATGTAACATATCTTATGCTAATTTATATTTCAAGAAACCACCCTATGAATTTTGCTTTATTACTTCTCCTTTTTACATTGTGATACTACTTAACTTATGACACCCCTTCTGGATAAACAGCTTTTTTACAGCAAAACATTCTGAAAATTATCATAAAAAATGAATCATGTGATGATGTGAGTTTGGTTTGTTTGGTTAGCCGATGGTAGCGTAGAGGCTGCTGGGATCAGTGGAGGCTGCAGCAGAAGAGGAGGAAGCTTTTACAGTGCTGTAGGTCACTGCATCATCTTCATCAGCATCATCTTTGCCCCGAACCTGAGAAACAGTGCAACACAAATTACACAACGACTATGTGAAATCCTCCACAATGCATTGCCACATGTTGAAAGACAACAGAAGCAAGTCTTTCAAGACTTCCTACCCAGGTTTTACTGTCAGTCTTCCTTGTGTAGCTGATGGAGGCGTAGGAAACACCACCTTCAGGATCATCCTACACAGTGAAGACAATATACTGCTCAGTAACATGTAGATTGATGTGGACTCACTACAACACTACTATTTTATAACAATAAACACTTCTATTACTTCTGCAGAGGAGGTCATGTGATGTTTCTTTAAATGGTGTCTTGAAATGTTGTGGTTTGACAGGCCACTGTTTAATACTAATGTTCCTTTCTGGTGTAGTCCAGTTGCATCATCTAACTTCCCTTTTCATCTTTACTGCACACACTCAAGACCGTGAGAGTGCATCTCATACAGTTACAACTTAGAGAACAAACAGAAGCCTCAGTGAGTGTTACTCTGTGCTGGGTGTTGTGTGTGATCTCACCGTGTCCTGACTGGTTTCTGGAGCAGGCTGAGTCTCTGCAGGGTTTAAGCTCAGTCCCTGGACAAATAAAATATAGTTACATTTGGTGGCAGCTCAGTTAAAACAGATGTTGCAAGGACACAATACAAGCAACACCTGTGCAATATATTCAATATATCTGTGCTGGTTTCAGGTACAGGTAGCATGATGGATGAATGTTGGGAACATCTTCAACTTTTCAACTTTGGTCCACTGGATAAACTCAATATATAATGTTCAGTTGTTGATGGCAGTGTGTCAGAGAGGTGTTGAGTACTTATTATTCTTATCTTATTCTCTTTCAGCTATAAAAAAACATACAGAGGCCCTAAGAGGATATGGGCAAAAAATAAATAAATAAATAAATTAAAAAAATATATAAAATAGTTAGGATGGGTAATAGTATAAGAACATAATAGGATGGGTAAGGATAGGATGCAGAGTATAAATTCTTGGTATATAAAATGTACTTGGAAAATAAAGAGATTCTGATGAATGGATTTCTGTCAAGTGTCAACAAGCACTAAACAGTCCAAAACTGTCTGACTATACACATTCAAATGTGAACACAGAGTTGGAACATTGACCCATAGCTGGGACAAAAGGTTTGTGACTTCACATCAGATGAACCGTTTGGAAGAAGTACTGAGACCTTTTACTCGGGCCTGGCGCCACAAGGAATCTTCAGGGAGCTTATAGCCCCCTAAGTTGTATTTTTTTCCCCTTCTGCTTAAGCTATCTATACAAAAATAACAAAAACAACAAAATAATTTCTGAGATACATGGAGCTATCACTTAGCTGTGGGGGTGTGTGCGCTGCAAACAGATGTTTCTGCACATGCTCTACTTTGACAGAGAATCATTCATAAATTCAAAAAGTATTTAGCGGTCTGGTCTGCTTAAGAAATGTATTCTTTGATTTTGAAACAGTTGCCTTATGTTGTTGAGGCTATTGAATGGTTAAATCAATGAATTTCATTTTATGAAAAAAATCCCCCCCCGCAATTTTTAACAGCCTCCTCAGTCACTTCATCTGGGCCTGATTTTACTCAAAAAGTAGCAGTACAAAACTATAAAAATACTTAATAGTAGTACTTAAGTAGTAAAAGTCTTGCATTCAAAATCTTCCTTCAATAATAATACTCACGATGTAAATTGGCCCCACTCATTGTTATATTTATTATATATATAGAGATAGTCTATACAATTCCTGTATTTATCTTTCTTTGAAGTTTTCATGTTTTATTGTTTTACAACATGGAATTAAGGAAGATTTAATATGACATCTAGGATAATCACAGCCTCATGAATCTTTACTCTCAAAAACTAGTGACCGAGGCCATTCAGAGGATGTCAGTATCCAGTGTCGCGCCAGAGTGCAGTGCCGTTATGCAAGTCGTTGAAAACAACACCAGGCTTCTGCAGAATAATCACACACACCTCTACACACATCTGACTGGCTGGTTATAACTCGATATTCTTCCTTTTTATGAATGATGTGTTGGGCTAGCAGGGCTCGTCATAGCCTCTTTTCCAACTTTCCTTTAAGCAAAACTAGTGTCTCATGTTTTCTTCTTGACACATTACAATGAAAACGCTGTTGTGTAATA
Source organism: Thunnus thynnus (assembly GCF_963924715.1). Lineage (NCBI taxonomy): Eukaryota > Metazoa > Chordata > Actinopteri > Scombriformes > Scombridae > Thunnus > Thunnus thynnus. The sequence continues at coordinate 3,643,341 of NC_089534.1, read as the reverse complement.
TTAATTACTAAACTATGTGACCATTAATGAGGTGAGACATTATTAGTTATGGCTGAAATAGCGCGGGTCTGATCATGACTATTACATCTGCTGGATGTCCCCCCACTTCAAACCACATTCTGGCGCCGCTGCATCCGATACTTGAAGCAGGTGCACTTCATGCTCCGGGGAGAAGGGCTGGTCTGTTGTGCTGGCTCTCTGTATATACACTTATCTCATGCGCACAAATTAACCAAAACGTGGGAATGAATTGTATCTCTTGCGCACTCAAATATCATTTCGAGCGCTCAGTGTAGTAAAATGTGGCCTTGATTTTTTTTTTTTTTTTTGCCTATGTCACCTTAAGGGCTCCATAAAAACACAATTAAAAGCGAATAATATTTTAAACTCACAATGCTGTCATCCATCTGTGTTTTGTTCACTAAAAAGAGAAAAGAGAAATTCAACTTTAACGTCTGGTGAAAAATTTCCTAAACTCTTTGTTAATAAAGTTTAATCTGCAAATGTTTTCTCACCTTTAGCTCTCTTCCGTCTGATGAGTACCACAACAATTATTAACAGTGCAACTAAAGCCGCAGCCACAAGGATGTACAACCACCACCAGCCTGAAAAAAGAATGAAAACATTAAAAACATTTTTGATAGAATTTTCTGTTCAGTTCAAAATCATGTAATTAAAAAGTAGAAATGAGTGCTTTCTGGGAGAGTTTTTTGGCATCTGTTTAACTTTTTTGTACCAAGACAGTTTAGATTGGTTCAAAGATTGTCTCCATTAAAAATTCAATCTGCAACTAATTTAAAGTTGCAATACATGACATTCAGCCACTAGATGTTGCACTAGAGCACCAGCATCTCAGGCCAAAACAAATGTGTGTGTCGTTTAGTCAAAAAAGAGAAAAAAACTAAAGCAGCCCTTGAACAGACAGTTTATGAAACTCAGCTCAAACTGTCAAACCAGGCAGTGCTGGTCAAATGTGGATCAAGATTCTGTTAGTGTTTTGTCTATTTCTTTCCTCAAATGTTTTCAGAGACATATTGCAGTGTACTGTTTAGCTGTGATTTGAGAAAGTTTGAGACACAGCGGCCATCTTGGAAATAGATGTGGAGCACACGGAGGGACTCACATGCACTGAAATGCACGTTCACATGCACTAAGATGCCACTTAAATGAACTAACATTCACGTGCAGCCGGTGCAGCTACGACAACAAAGAAGACAGAAGCTCTGATAACAGCACAGAGGAAGTGTGACTTCATTCTCTGCTCAGGACACCATTACTCCACTATATCTTTACATAGCAAATAGTTGTTTGCTGACATCCAGTGAGGCTCAATGTCATTTATTTCACCTTTAACCACCTACCTTTTGGTGATGGATAAAGTATACTGCTAATCAATCAGTATATAAGTAAAACTCTACTAAAAAAAACTCAACTACATGGTCATCTGTGGGTTGAGATAATTCTTCAACCCTTTTTCCTTTTCTAAAAGGTTTGTTTTCTTCTGTCATTGTGTCAAAGCCAATTCCATGTAAATGTGAGTCACATTTCAAAACAATGAAGTGTCTGTCAGTATCTACAAGTTTATAGAGACACAGAGATTCCACAGAGAGACACATGAAATGTTGAGTTTTTACCTTGAAGTCTCGAGTGATTATTGGTAGCAGACACTGTTGTAGTCGGACTTGTTGTCACTGTTGTTGGCTGAGTTGTTGCTGTTTTTCTTTCCTCACCTGGACAAACAACATCACAAACTGTTCAGTAAAAGAATGCATCACGTTTACCATCTGCACCAACCAAAGAATAAACAATGATGAAATATTTCAACTTAAAATACATCAAATAAATAAATGCAGTTTTGTTATTTTTCATATCAGAATAAAATGATTTTAAACAGCGCCTCATATTCTCACCTGGTCTCTCACCAGACAACTGAGGACTGAAGTTATACAGCTGCACTTTTCCATTGTAGAGATCTGTGACTTTACACTTCAAAAACTTAAAATTTAATTGGTAAATAAAATGAGAAGTCAACAAAGACGCAGCAGCTGAGCAGGTAGACTGTGATGTCTGTGCGTGTCTGGTATTTACGTCCCAGTCGTTTCCATTATACACCCACTTCACTGTGTGTCTGCACTCATCATATGTCGACACAGAGCAGCTTATCTTTACCTTATCAGTGTCCTTATGTTCAGTCACTGGTGAAGATGGAGATATTGTGAGAGAAAGACAACAAGAGTCAGATTAACTTCATCACTGTAATCATAATTATTGTAATGTTTCAGTATATTGTTCTAACAAGACAGTTTGAGCTGAAAACATTATGATGTAAATACTCACTGGTAACAACAGACAGATCAACCACAGAGTCTTGATATTGTTGTCCTGATTTGAACTGTCTGCAGGTGTAACGACCAACATCCTCAACTGTGACCTTCTTTATAACCAGAGAACAGTTCGCTGTAACACTCAGTCTGTCTGATTTAGCTTTGGCTTTTTTACCAATCTGCCCAAATTCAATCAGCTTTACTGCTGCTGTGTTTCTTGACACACTGAAGAGCCAGATAGTACTGCCACATCTATCCTGATGCCTTATCAAATTTTCACAAGGCAAAGTAACTTCATCTCCATCTCTGACAGTGAAGGAGAGGAAAATCTGTCCAGTTACTGCTGTGTTGAGAAGATGAGAGAGAAATATGAAAAATAAAAATAAATAAAAAATATTACTAATAATGTCAGTGTGAACATAAATTTAGATAAAACAAAAGTCTGCAAATGTGTCTCATCCTTGGCTTGAAAGACTCCATTAAACTCACCATTCACCTTGCTAGAAAACTACTATCTTTGTAATAAAGTGATAAAGTAACATTAAAGATACAAAGAATTAATCTTTCTGTACATGTTACATGTATCCTTACCTGTAAACTGAAGCAGCAGTGTCAGAAATAAAAGCATTTTATTCCATCTGAATTTAACCATCGTTATTCTCTGGTTCCCTTTTCTGACTTCTTCCTACTTGTACGTCTCTAAACGAGTGTTTCTTAAAGAGAGATGTAGCATCTACTTCCTCTAAGTAGTAAGGTGTCACTTCCTCATGGTGACTTTTACCCTTCTTCTCTGTCTTATGCCAGTTGTTGCTTTTATGTAAGCAGACGATGTCCACTTTTATGTTCCTCTGTTGCTTATCACTGACATGAGGTTCAGTCTGGCCAGATGTATCTGGAGTTAAAAGGATCATATTTTCACTGCTGTTGAGTTTCCACAGTTTCATTTCATTCAGCTGTTTAACTCGACTCACTAAAATAACTCTAGATAAGGATTGTTCCACTTCCACTTCTAAGTTTGCTTTAATTACTTTCATATCAGAACATAAAAAAATGAACAACAGAGATACATATGTTTAAAAAATACTGTGCATCAAACAATAACAGGTGATACATACTTAAAAAAAAGTTAAAACTAATACATGTTTAACTACAACACCAGCACATTAAAGTAGCTGACAGCAAGTTCATCAATCAAACTGTATCATAAACTGTATTTTGCTCATTTACATTCCAAGCAGCCTCCTTTGCACATGTTGCTACTAGTTAACCTACTGCACCCCCTGCTGGACAAAAAAGTTTTTACAACAATAAATCCTGAAAATCATCATAAAAACATAGTCAAACATTTATGTAAAGAAATGAGAAGTAACATGACAATATTAATCTAACTAAACTTGACCAATCAATGTAATAAAATGAGAGGAGCTGTAACTATACTGTGATCTCTTATTTGTTGGGTTTGTTGACGGTAGCGTAGAGGCTGCTGGGATCAATGGAGGCTCCAGCAGAAGAGGAGGAAAATTTCACAGTGCTGTAGGTCACTGCATCATCATCATCATCATCATCCTGAACCTGGAAAACAATACACATAAATTACACATCATGACATGCCACAAAACGCTACAAGACAGTGCAGCATGAAGATATCCAACACCACAAACACACCACAGTCAATAGTGACATAGGAAGCATGATCACATAGTGCAACACACAGATTCTCAGATTTATCTGGTGACCCTTTGGAGGGCCCCGACCCCTAGGTTGGGAACCACTGGACTAAACTAGCTAACTGTATATAAAGTAGTGTAAACTAGCTCCACCTCCAGCAGCTACAACAGTAACATGCTGCTCTAACACTGATGCTTCACTATTAATAATCTAATGATGTCATATATAATAATATATCAGTCAGAGGGACCAAACCACTACTTTTACTGCAATACTTTAACTACATCAAGCTCATAATACTTATGTACTTTTACTGCAATACTTTAACTACATCAAGCTCATAATACTTATGTACTTTTACTGCAATACTTTAACTACATTACGCTCATAATACTGTACTTTTACTGTAGTAAGATTTTTCATGCAGGACTTTTACTTGTAATGGAGTATTTTTACATTGCTGTATTGATACTTTTACTTAAATAAAGGATCTGAATACTTCTTCCACCACTGTTGAACTTAAAGATGAATCCTCTGGAGATCATATATATCCACAGCAAATTTACTGACAATGTGGTTCACAGCTAATATCTTATTTTGGACCAGAGTGGTTCTCTTCCTGTCATTCATTGCTGAATTGTTTTTCTTTGTTCACCAACATCACCAGTGTAACCAATCAGACAGCTTACCCGGGCTTTACTGTTGGTCTTCTTGATGTAGCTGATGGAGGCGTAGGAAACAGCATCTTCAGGATCAGCCTACACAGCAAAGACAACATGATGGCTGCTCAGTAACATGTGGATTTATACTGACTCACCTCTTCAGTTCAGTTCAGTTCAATTCTAGTTGTATTCTGTCTTCTTCTATGTTGCAGATGACAGTTAGACTCAAGAGTTTCTATCATACTGCCACATAATGGGGAACAAATACAAGTAAATGTAATGTTGTACTGGGTGTGGTGTGTGATCTCACTGGTCCTGACTGGTTTCTGAACCAGACCGAGTCACTGCAGGGTTTAAGCTCAGTCCCTGACTCATTTTACCTCTTTAAAACACAGTCAGAAATGTTTATTCTTGTTGTCTTTTAACTACAGAACTAAAAATAACAATGACAGAAAATGGTTTGCTCTATAAAGTCTTATAATATCAATCATGTAATCACAATAATAATCATAATAATCATCATATAAACCTGATGATTGAATTTTAAACTCACAGTGTTTTCATCCATCTGTATGTTGTTCCCTGAAAGACAAAAGAGAGACGACTTTAGTTTCAACACTGAAAATCCAGGTTTTTCAAAAAGTTTCATCTGTGGACTTTCTCACCTGTAGTTTTCTTCCGTCTGATGACAACCACAACAACAGTTAGTAAGAGTGCTGCTAAACCCACAGCCACAATGATGTACCACCACCAACCTGGAAAGAGAAAGAAAACATTAAAAACATTCAGGCTGCAGCTTTCTGTTCTGTTCAAAATCCTGCTGCTAAACTAGAAGAGAAGTCACTCACTACTACTATTGTTTCCCTCACACAAACCTTAGTTTTCTACTGTTATCATGTCTTGAGCAAAAACAATCCAATTCAACTTCAAAATACTGATTTGCAAATATTGACTGTGAGGAGCATTACTAAACACTCGACCATTTACTCAGACATGTGTTTGAACACTGTATGAGACTGACTGACTGATGAAGATAATATCTTTACTCACAGCCAAAGATTAGTCTGACACTCATACTTCATTGCATCATAACAGTATTCAAACTTTAGACTTTAAAAGAGGAAGACAGAGAGACATGGCTTGCAGTGGCGTTTTCTACCAGAAGCCAAAGGAAGCCAGGCTTCCTCTATTTTTTCAGACTGCAGTTGTCATTTCATTAAAAACACTTTGTTTAACAGTTTCAGTAATTCTTGTGTGCTGTTGCTGTCATCGCTTCCCTATTTCTCATTGAGTATTTTACAATGAGCTAAACAGCGCCCCTCTAAATGTTTGGTGGTGAATGTGTGTGAAACACTATATTGCACTTCTACTGTGGACTAATGTCATGTCCGTGAGGAGGTGAGACTGAAATTGGCATCCCTTTGTGAAAAAAAATGGAAGGATTAACCAATCAGATGAGGCTACCCTCATGCCACTGCCAATCTGTGATTAGTCAGGACTATGCCAAGGGAAGCCAGCCAACCTTTGGCCTCTCACCAATCAAATCATAGCATGTTATCAATGTCATTTAAGGGGGGGGGGGGTAACCCTTAGCCGTTTGATATCACTGTTTGCAATATTAGCAAGTGTAGTTATGGAGGTTAAAAAATAATTTTACTAAACTACCACTACAGCAGCAACTCAAAATTAAATCTGATGGCAGGCCAACACTCAAACTAGCTATTTTGCTGGCCGTGTCTTCTTTTCGACAAGGATTCGTGCTCACTGAATAATCTACGGGCCACTACAGGATTCATGGACCTTGCCAACCTGTCATGGGCAATCGAGAGGCACGGTAAATCAAAAGGTCACATATATTGTGCTGTGAAATTGAAGCTTTTTGGGTGCATCAGGATTGACAAGGCCCTGGACTCAAGAACCATTAGCACAAAGAAGCACAATGAACAGGTGAAGAAGAACTGGGATATTCTGATGAGACTTATTGTTGCAGCCTTGTACCTTGCGTGCCAAGAACAAGCATTCAGGGGACACAATGAGGCCGCTGGAAGCTCAAACAGGGACAATTTTGTGGAGCTCGTGCATACATTTGCGGATTTTGACACTACACTTTCAGAGCACTTGGGATCATCAACAGTCTTCAGCTGTATGTCAAACACCATACAGAATGACATCATTGAAAGCATGGCTCGTGTTAACCAGGATGAGAATGATAGGGAAATAAACATGTCTTCTTTCATTGCTGTAGAAGGGGATGACACATCAGACATTTCCCACAAGTGCCAACTGACTGTCATCATCAGATTTGTTAATGAAAAAGGCGGTATGTGTGAACATTTTCTCTGCACTTTTGATGTCAGCTCAGATAGAGATGCACAAGCTATAACATCAGTGGTGATGAGAGCCATCGGGAAGTCCCACAAATAAACTCATTTGTCAGACTTATGACAGAGGAAGCTGCATGAGTGGACAACACGGTGGAGTGCAGGCTTTAGTGAAATCCCACTGCCCCAATGCGCTATTCATCCACTGTTATGCTCATAAGTTAAATTTGGTTTTAGCACAAGGCACAAATAACATTCAAGTAGTCAAACTGGTTTTTGCCACTATTGATGCCTTTCACAATTTTTTCTCATGTTCATGTAAGAGATCGGCATTACTGTGTGAAGTTGATCGAGCTGTGCGTGTACTTGGGGGATCTGCTGTGAGGTGGAATTTCAAAAGCCGTGCGGTACACGCCATCCATGAAGGACGCAGCTCGCTCTGTATCGCTTTCGATAAGATAATGACAGAGCCGGGATGGGACAAAGAGACCATTGTGCAGAGCGAGGCCTCGAAGCAAAAACTTGAGGATTTTGACTTTACCTTCCTGCTCGGGGTCAAGACCACACTCAGCGCTCTCAAAGCCACAAGAACAGATGAGACATTCAGTGGCATTCATGATGAAACTGTCCAGGCAGTCGGAGATCCTGTGCCCCGACGTAAACGTTGTCGCCATGGCTGGGAGGACCTGGAACAGGCGGTTAACCAGCACGAAGAAGGAGACGAAGAAACTGTTGTATTTTTCTGACGTATTAACTTCCAGATTGTTGACAGTGTAGTATTGCACATGACCCACAGATTCGCAGATGTGGAGCACCTGAGCTTTTTTGGGTATTGGATCACACATCATTTGCATCTTTCTGCAAGCCCGCTGTATTTCCCAGCAGCGAGTTGGCTCAGCTGATCAAGACGTATCCATTCAAAGATGAGCAGAAGTTAAGGAATGAGCTACACACGCTGTATAACAACAAGTTATTTCACAAGCCACCAACAGAGCTGGTACAGCCTCTTATTAAGGATGACCTACAGGGCACTCTGCAAGGTCTACAAGCTGCTCCAGCTTATGTTCACAATACCAGCCACCAGCACATCAGCAGAGTGTTCCTTTTCCTGTCTAAAAAGGATAAAAACTTATTGCTTAATGTGCCATACTTGCCTGGGTTTAGCTGAATGTGTTAGTCAGTCCGTGGACAAGTTTTATTGTGGTTGTTTACGCATAGAAAATCAGCACCACGGACAGCACTCATAGGGCCAGGTTACCTGAACAGATGATATTGTGATTGTTTATAGCCTCTGCAGGTCTGGTACAGGGTTGTTAAGTGTTTTAGGTCATGTTGTATAATGAACATTTGGTCTAGTTTTAAATGATAAAGAAGCATGGAAAGTATTTGTGTATTTCAAGCACATACAACAGGATTTGTAAGTCATGGGTTTGATACACGTAGACTACTGATACTTTATGATGTAGCCTAAAAATAAAACTTTAAACGTCTCCTGATTGAATTTGTGAATGAATGCTTCTTTTATTCGTTATCGAATCTGTACTGTGCATTAAGCAGCCGGTTATGCATTTAGGTGGGGGGTCGGATAAATTGATAAGAAAATGCATAAATTGATAAGATGATTAGGACTGTGTGTTTGAGAGAGAAAGAGAGAGAGAGGGTGTGTCCGTAAACGCAAGTGTCGGCTGTTGTGTGTGTGTGAGAGAGAGAGTGTGTGCACGGGCGCGTGTCGGTGATACAGTATGATACAATTTTGTGTAAAATGACTTATTATGTTGGCTGTTAATGCGGCAACAGAGTCTTTCCTGTCTCCCTTGTCTCACTTGGCCTCCTCAAAAGTTTTCCCCACACCACTGATGGCATGACATTATTGGTTTATGTATAAAAATAATCCAGTTTTTTTTTAAAAAAGGAAAGATGTTGAATCTACTGTTGTAGGTTCCCACCAATCTCTACATAATGTTCTGAATATTTACATAAATGAGGGCCTATATGTACTTTTCCTTTTCACTCTTTCCTTTCAGTAACAATGTTCTAAATGTATTATAAATTAAGTATTCATATAGTGCTTTGGCAAAACTGTATCTGATTATGGTCATGCCAATAAAGCCCTTTGAATCTGAATGTGAGTTAGAGAAGCAAATGCTAAATGTTCAGTTTCTACCTTGTTGGGTATCATTGTTTGCAGGCACTTTCAGATCTTTGTTGTCTCTGCTTTTGTGCTTTCTTCCATTGTTGTAGTTGATATAATTGTTGCTGTCGTTGCGTCCTCACCTGCATCTATTCTGCTGTTTTTAAATTAAACGCTAGCGAATCATGCTAACATGCTCACAATGACAAAGCTGACATGCTGATGTTTAGCAGGTGTAATGTTTGTACATGTACCATATTTACTGTTGCCCTGACGATGATGGTCACCTAATTTTAAGGACGTAGTAACTTTAAGTCACACCACATGTTTCTCTGACATCAACAAAGTGATCATTTTAATTCAAATCATGATCTTTCCCTAAACCTAACAGACCTGAACCACAGCATTGTCACATCATAAAACATCATTATTGTTTAACAGTGATGTGTGACAGTTTTGGAAAGCACAGACAAATGATGACGCCCTGCTGATTACTGCTGATATAGACACCAGAGTAGAAAATGCTGATACGTGTTGTTCTGGAGTCACATAGTCAAATTTTTTGGTATTTGGTATTATTTGGTGGTTTAATTCAGATGATTTGTTGTTTTTTTGTCTTGCAGTAATCATTCCTCCTGTTCATACTGACCATTAGAAGATCCCTTCATAATGTACATTCATACTTTAGACTTCAAAAGAGGAGCGAGAGAGAGATACTGTAAAGCAAGATACACAAAATGTTGAATTACCTGAAGCATCTTTGGTTGAGGTTTTTGCTGTTGTGGCGTCTGCACCTGGACAAATGGACAAAGCCCAGGAAGTGTACGATTAGAAAATACTTCATGTTTACCAACTGCAGTACCAGTCGTCTATGAGTCTGGGAGACTCCAGTTTGAGACCCAGTGTGGGGACCTCCTCCGTAAGGCAGTTTATTCATGAACACTTATTGTAACACTTTAATATTCTAAAAATAAAAGAGTAATAAAAACAAAAACAGGATTTTTAAGTCTCTTTCCACTGTTATTCAAATACAAATACAAATAATTTTGCTGCCTCAACAAATACAGACACAAATACAAATACTGGGCTCTCTGCACATCCCTAGTAGGTACAACCATGTCTCCTAGAAATCATATACAACTTAATTGTTTTCCCAGTTACACTGCGTTGGCTAATCGCTGCCCGAATCACATTCACAGGCAACATTTTTTCAGATGAATGATGTGATCTATTCATATTATCATTGTGAAGTCTCAGGGAGGAAGTTGTTGTGGATGACGGGTGTACAAGAAGCACCAGAGAACGAGGTTTGCATCCTGAGTCTGTGTGTTTAGATTTAGGCAACAAAAGCACTTTGGTTAAAGTTAGTGAAAGATTGTGGTTTTGCTTTATTGTTAATAAATATGTTATGCTTCAGTCACTGAAGGCTTTTTTCTGTATTAAAGCAAGACCATGATCTTTCCCCAACCTTAACAATGTGCTGCCAGCGCCTAAACATCATCATACAAGGTTTAATATTTCTATAGTTTCTTCCAGTGGATATACTGCAAGATCAGATATTTTGGTGGAAAAAAACCTGACTACGTTTTCTCTGAACATTTCACTCATATGTTCAATATCAACAGTTTTGCGATTTGCCAAATATGTTAATTAACATTTTTTTGTCATGTTGAGAGAAAACATAATTCAACCAGCATTATGTTTCTAGCAAAAGTGCATTATATTGAAAAGTGTTCCTAATATTTTTTCCACCCCATTAACATACATGAGGGAGGCAAAATATTAGGAACACTTTTCAACATAATGTACTTCAGTACATCACCATCCACTATGAACTAAATAACAACTTAAGGCATAATTTTCACCTTTCTGACAATGTCAATGAAAACTGAAACTATATAAACTTTGTAAAAGTAGAATTTATGGCAGAGCTGTTGTTGTTCCTAATAAAGTGCTTGGTCAGTGTTCAGTATATGACATACAGTATATGTAATTTATAGTAGACGAGGTTGGAAGATAATATGAGGCTTCAGCTTTCTCAGTTAGTCAAATAAAGTAACAGAGAGAGATAATGTTGAGTTACCTTGTGATGTAATTGTAGCATCTTTGGTTGCAGATGTTGCAGATGTTGCAGTTGTTGCAGTTGTTGCTGTTGTGGCGTCTGCATCTGGACAAATGAACAAAACCCAGAAATTATACAATTAGAGAATACTTCATGTTTATCATCTGCAGTACCTCAATGAGAAAGAATATCATCTTAAAACTTCAAATCTATAAAATACACAAATATTTTATGTAAATCTTTACATCAGTCTGAAGTGATTTTAAACAGCTCATCATATTCTCACCTGTTTTCTCAACTGTGGTCCAACAGCTGAAGATAAACAGCTGCACGTTTCTGTCATTATGTGTCACAATACACTTAAGTGTATCATGGCTCTTTGATATATAATAAGAGGTGTTGCAGGAAGACTGTGATGTCTTAAAGTCATTGATGTGTTTATCCACATCTTTACCATTAACCAGATACTTCACTGTGTGTGTATTATTCTTAAATGTCCACACAGAGCAGTTTAACATCTTCTCCTCGGTTGTATGTTTAGTCACTGGTGAGAGAAAGAAAAGTGGAAAATTAACTTCATCACTGTGATCATAATTGTTGTAATGTTGGAAACTTTATGATGTAAATACTCACTTTTAATAACAGACAGATCAAACTGAGTGTCTTGACCTTGTTTTTGTCCTGATTTGAATTGTCTGCAGGTGTAACGACCAACATCCTCAACTGTGACCTTCTTTATAACCAGAGAACAGTTCGCTGTAACACTCAGTCTGTCTGATTTAGCTTTGGCTTCTTCATCAATCTGCCCAAGTTTAATCAGCTCTACTGCTGCTGTGCTTCCTGAACCACTGAAGATCCAGCTAGTACTGTTACATTTATCTTTATCCTTTAACACATTTTCACAATGCAAAGTGACTTCATCTCCATCTCTGACAGTGAAGGAGGAATCTTGTCCAGTTATGTCTGCTGAGAGATATGAGAGAGGAATATCAACAATTAACTGAAATAAATAGAAATATGACTGTCATGTTCATTGTTAGTGTGAGGATCATTTTAGATACAACAGAACTTTCTAAATGTGTCTCACTTTCAGTTTTCAGTTCATTAAACTCAACATATTAACAACTAACAACATACTCGTCTCAATTTAAGAAGGTTAATAAAATACTAAATTAATCTTTTTTTCTTACCTGAAAACTGAAGCACCAGTATCAGAAACAACATTTGAATCCGTCTGAATTCAACCATCCTGCTTCTCTCTCTCATCGATCTCTGCTTCTCTTAACTGTCGCAGTCTCTAAAGTAATGTGTGAAGTAAGGCGTCTTCTTCCTGTCATTTGTACGTGTGTCACTTCCTCTTCCTCACTCTGCTGCATGTACAGTCCAGGCAGTAAGTATTTGGACAGTTACACAGTTTTTGTTCTTCAGGCTCTGTGTTTCAGCACATTCAATCTGTAATAAAACAATGAATACTGCATTAAAGTACCAAGTCTCAGCTTTAATTAGAGTAGTGCATGTAGTTAAAGTTTAGTTCTTATTCACTGTGACTGACAAGACACTGACTCACATTTCTTGATCAGTAATATGACGGGTAAGCAGCACTAAAGAGGTCAGAGGTCAGATGTCACAGCTGTCTGACAAAGATCCTGTGAAACTGGGATGTAATCACGGATCACAAGGTAAAGAAATATGTTTCTGCAGTCAGAGCAGCCATATTAAACCATATTAAGATTCAACAAGTGCACACTGTGTTCGTTCCCACGGTGTATTTGTGTCAATGACGTGTTTGACCTCTTGAAAGTAAGAAGAGGAAGTTGAAGGTGTGAAGTGTTGTGGTAAGATAAATGTTTGCAATAATGCAGCTCTTCTTTTCTGTAGATAGTGTTTATTAGAAAACAGACAGGATTCATGGTGACGTCTGACAGCACACATGAACAGACAGGTGAAGAGTCAAACTTTGACTCTTGATGCTCAACATGGTGTAACATGGTGATACTGTAGCAGCTGTAAAAGAACAGATAAGATGATGTTTTAGTGGTCTGAGACCTGTTAGTTCCTAATTCTATCTTTGCAGTCATTTTTTTCTGAGAAATGAGAGGTGTGAAGTGTTGTGGTGAGAATGTGGAAACAACAGCAGCAGAGCTCTGGAGGTTGAAGGTTTAGAGGTGAAAGAACAGACAGATAAGGGAAGTTGTGGTCTGAGTAGAAGCAGGACGTCTATAGCTGAAAATATCCACCTTTCATTATCAGTCAGAACACTGTTAGTACATGAAATAATTACACAACACAGTGTAGAATGAAGTGGTTAATATTTCTTTATTTGCATATTATATTATTATCAGATATAATAAAGAGAAGACTGTTACTGACTGCAGTAAGACTCAAAGCTCATTCAAACCAAACACATGTTGACTTCCTGACAAACATGTTAACAATGATAAATGAAAGTTAAAATCAGTTCCTCTGTACACTTAAATATGAAACTGAACTAAGGAAGTAAAATGAGTTAAAACGTGAGAAAAGCTTGAGAAATAATGCAGGAAAAGACATTTAATAAAACTCACAGCTTCTTAACAAGAGATAAAATCCAGATTTGAATATTGTTGTCCAAGTCAGACTAAAAATAAAAATTTCTCAGCACACAAAACATACAAATCTCAAAGTGATCTTATGATTCTTTCTTTATGTAAAGAATTCAACTACTCATGTAAAACTGAGACCATATTAATGATATAACAGCAAGGGAGTCATTTCTCTGGTGAGTTGATGTTGGTGTGGAAGTCGTTGATCAGTGGAGTCTGACAGAAGTAGAAGGTTCTCCAAAGTTTTCATAGTTCACCGCACCATCATCTTCATCATTCTGCTCCTGTGAAAAACAACACAAAGAAACCCACTCTGACACACTCACACTGAAAACTCACAAATCACAACCCTACTTCTTTGACCTTTATGTTTCTGCTGCTGCACATTCAACACAATCACAGATAATCTAACATATACAAATAAATGAAGTTGTTCCTCCCCAGAAGAGCCCTGAACTCCCAGATTTTCCTCCCAGCTGACTGTTGAAGTTTTAAAAGTGAACACAGGTCACAGTGGAGTCAGCAGAACCTGAACGCACCATCAGATATTTACCTGACTGGCTGCTGGACCAGAATGCTTCGCTGTTCGGCTTCTTACTGAGTTTAAAACCTGCACAAACACAAACAGTGAGACATTCACAGTCCTGCACTGACTTACAGTCTCTTAATGTACACATTTGTCTTTTTATACATCAGTTCAGTTGTTATTTTCAACTCACAATGTTGTCATCAGGTGGTCTCTGGTTCCCTGGAAAATAAATCACAGAGTAACATTTCAGTTCTAAAGTTACAGTTTGTTTTACACTTAACAAATGTTGGTCTGAATTTTCTCACCTCGAGCTCTGAAGAGAAGAACAGTAATCACAGTGATGAGGAGGAGTTCAGCCACACGCATCACCAACATTATGTAGCTCAGAGCAGAACAATCTGTACGAGTATTAATTAGAGAAACAACATGACAGTAAAGGAAGTATGTACATTTGAAATATTTTGGTAGATTGTCACATTTAATAATCAGGTTCATGTGAGCTGTGGAAATAAAAACCATGGAAATAAAAGATTCACTAGTTGCATTTGTACAGCAGTGTATTGCTGCCACCATGACATAAAATATTTTCTCAGTTTCTTGATATAACGAGAAAACATTCTGAGAAAAACAATTTGTTATGTTAAACCAGTTATGCAGCACATTGCTGCTCTTTATGGGTTCAAGAGCTCAAGAAGCTATTATGATATCGACTGCAGTTGGACCTCATGTTATGAAAAATGACAGACAGGTAGAAACAGGAAGAAAAAGAGGAGCCTTATATACCAGGGGAGATATTTACTGTGCACTCACTACGTTTCATTACTGTTAATGAGAAACTGATAAAATATACAGACACAAGCACAGCAAAGCACGTTTCAACTGTTTTTCACTTTTTGATTGTTTGGGGAAAACCCATGTAACTTATGCATGTAATTAGGGATGCACGATATTGGATTTTTTGCCGATATCCGATATGCCGATAATTCCATCTCACTGTGGCCGATTGCCAATGCCGATACTGATATATGCACATATTTTTTTCCAGCTGGCTGAGGAGACTATTATGCATGCAAGCACAGATTGTACTAAGTATGATCAAGAAAGACAATATATGAAGGAAGAACTTAGGAAGACTGGAGTTCAGGAGCTCAGCATTAAAACTTTAATGAATTTGCCAAGTGGGAGGAGCCATAGAGTTTTCTTTGAATTCATTAGACAGACAGGATTAATGTGTAGGATTTAATCTCTGGTCCACACTCCAGAGCAGAAGGTGGTGGTAATGCACCTAATATGCTGGTTGCCAACTGCTGTTATAAACCAAAAAGATTTTTTTTTTTTCAAACAGAGTGGTACATCCTGTCAGCCGAGGTGTTTCCTATCTGTGCAGCCGAACTGAGCAGCTCCTCGACGGACTGTTTCTCATTGGCTGCATCTCAAGTCTCTTAAATTGCATCCATGTTTCCCTCACTTGTGTCTTTTCCAATGCAAGGAGAGACGCAAGGAAACCAAGCGAGGAGAGAGGAAACAAGGAAAATTGTTTTAAGAGACATGAGACGTCCTCTCCTCTGAAGCGTCATGTGAAGTGACGTCCGTTTCTGATGACAGCGACAGCTGAGGAATGGAGGAAATAATAGATCATGAAAAGAAAAATCTTTCTAATAAATGAAGGAAGTTGTTTATGTTTTTTTTGTTGATCAGACCGACAATTAACAGATTTTTAACTATAAGATGAACCAGAAAACAAGTAAAACATAAAACTTGGGAATGATACACTTAAATTTAATCTGTAGTCTGTCTCTGCTTCGGTATGAAACTGCAGTGATGTATCAGATCAGTCTGATCAGCTGCAGCGTCCAATCAATAACTGATATCCAATAAGGGGGCGTGTCGGCAGGTAAAAGACTTCTGGGAGGTCTGCTCTCATGTTTCCTCACTCCTCGCTCCTCCGAGCCTGTCAGAATGGCGCATCAAGAACAACTTCCAGTTCAGGCAAGGAGCGAGGAGACATAAATTAAGAGACTAGAGACGTACCCACTGACGGTCCCGGTGTTTCCTCCAAAGGCTCCACTTCACTCAAGCTGCCCATCAGAACCGCTGCTTCTTCCCACTGAATAACAAACCGGGGCTTGATGCTCCGGTTGGATCCACATGGAGAGCCGGGGCTAACGTTAGCTGAGAGGCTAGCAGAGCATTAGCCGCAGCATGGCCAGCGGGAAGCACAGCCAGCTAGCCTCTGCTAGCCTCCCAGCTAACGTTAGCCCCGCTTCTGCATGTGGATCCAACCAGAGCACTGAGCCCCAGTTTGTTATTCAGATTAAAGTGGGAAGAAGCAGCGGTTCTGACAGGCAGCTTGAGTGAAGTGGAGCCTGTGGAGGAAACACCGGGACCGTCAGGGTGAGAGTCAGTCGAGGGAAGCACAGTCATTTTAGAGCTTTTATCGGCCGATACCGATGACGTGCCGATAATATCGTGCATCCCTACATCCCTACCTCTCTCCTCCTCCTCCTCTCCATCTGTATGCATTCATGTAACATCAATGCATGTCACTAACTTTGCTTCTTCCCTGGAGTTTTTTGTGCTTTCTCATCTCACAGGAAACCCTGGGTTGCAGGCCAAGCCCTCGTGGTCCTTCACAGTCCTGTTGGCATCCTTCCCTGGCTATTGCTATTGCTGCTGTTATTGTTATTGTCATGACTGTTGTTATTCTGCCCCCCCCATCCCTCCTCTTTCTTTCTCTCTCTCAACCCGGTCAAAGCAGATGGCTGCCCATCTGGAGCCGGGTTCTGCTTGAGGTTTCTTCCTGTTAAAGGGGAGTTTTTCCTCACCGCTGTCGCCAAGTGCTGCTCATGGGGGAATTGTTGGTGTAGGAGCCATTTATGTTGATTGTTGGCATGTCATTTGTTTAGTTATAACTTGCAGTATTATTTTGGACATTGGGTGGCGGTTTTGGGTTAGGTTTTATTAGATGCACAGGGTTGTATATGTGGGGGCATAGTGTCGCTGAGTCAGTTTGTTGTTCATTTTATTTCTATTTTCTTTTTTTTTGGTGAATATTCTCAAAATCTATGCAATGAGAGAGAAAGAAAGAGAGAGAGGGCGTGTCGGTAAACGCAAGTGTCGGCTGTTGTGTGTGTGTGATAGAGAGAGAGAGTGTGCACGGGCGCGTGTCGGTGATACAGTATGATACAATTTTGTGTAAAATGACTTATTACATTGGCTGTTAAAGCGGTAACATAGTCTTTCCTGTCTCCCTTGTCTCACTTGGCTTCCTCAAAAGTTTTCCCCACGCCACTGATGGCATGACATTATTGGTTTATGTATAAAAATAATCCAGTTTTTTTAAAAAAAGGAAAGATGTTGAATCTACTGTTGTAGGTTCCCACCAATCTCTACATAATGTTCTGAATATTTACATAAATGAGTGCCTATATGTACTTTTCCTTTTCACTCTTTCCTTTTAGTAACAATGTTCTAAATGTATTATAAATTAAGTATTCATATAGTGCTTTGGCAAAACTGTATCTGATTATGGTCATGCCAATAAAGCCCTTTGAATCTGAATGTGAGTTAGTGAAGTAAATGCTAAATGTTCAGTTTCTACCTTGTTGGGTATCATTGTTTGCAGGCACTTTCAGGTCTTTGTTGTCTCTGCTTTTGTGCTTTCTTCCATTGTTGTAGTTGATATAATTGTTGCTGTTGTTGTGTCCTCACCTGCATCTATTCTACTGTTTTTAAACTGTATACAGCCACGCTAGCGACTCATGCTAACATGCTCACAATGACAAAGCTGACATGCTGATGTTTAGCAGGTGTAATGTTTGTACATGTACCATATTTGCTGTTGCCCTGACGATGATGGTCACCTAATTTTAAGGAAGTAGTAACTTTAACTCACACCACATGTTTCTCTAACATTAACAAAATGATAATTTTAACTCAAATCATGATCTTTCCCTAAACCTAACAGACCTGAACCACAGTGTTGTCACATCATAAAACATCATTATTGTTTAACAGTGATGTGTGACAGTTTTGGAAAGCACAGACAAATGATGACGCCCTGCTGATTACTGCTGATATAGACACCAGAGTAGAAAATGCTCATATGTGTTGTTCTGGAGTCACATGGTCAAATTTTTTGGTATTTGGTGGTTTAATTTGGAGGATTTGTTGTTTTTTTTTCTTGCTGTAATCATTCCTCCTGTTCATACTGACCTTTAGAGGATCCCTTCATAATGTACATTCATACTTTAGACTTCAAAAGAGGAGAGAGAGAGAGATACTGTAAAGCAAGATACACAAAATATTGAATTACCTGTAGCATCTTTGGTTGAGATTTTTGCTGTTGTGGCGTCTGCACCTGGACAAATGGACAAAGCACAGAAATTGTACGATTAGAAAATACTTCATGTTTACCAACTGCAGTACCAGTCGTCTATGAGTCTGGGAGACTCCAGTTTGAGACCCGGTGTGGGGACTTCCTTCGTAAGGCAGTTTATTCATGAACACTTATTGTAACACTTTAATATTCTAAAAATAAAAGAGTAATAAAAACAAAAACAGGATTTTTAAGCCTCTTTCCACTGTTATTCAAATACAGATACAAATACAAATACTGGGCTCTCTGCACATCCCTAGTAGGTACAACCATGTCTCCTAGAAATCATACACAACTTAATTGTTTTCCCAGTTACA
This sequence comes from Thunnus thynnus, assembly GCF_963924715.1. Lineage (NCBI taxonomy): Eukaryota > Metazoa > Chordata > Actinopteri > Scombriformes > Scombridae > Thunnus > Thunnus thynnus. The sequence continues at coordinate 3,624,367 of NC_089534.1, read as the reverse complement.
CTGCGTTGGCAAATTGCTGCCTGAGTCACATTCAGAGGCAACATTTTTTCAGATGAATGATGTGATCTATTTATATTATCACTGTGAAGTCTCAGAGAGGAAGTTGTTGTGGATGACGGGCGTACAAGAAGCACCAGAGAACGAGGTTTGCATCCTGAGTCTGTGTGTTTAGATTTAGGCAACAAAAGCACTTTGGTTTAGGTTAGTGAAAGATTGTGGTTTTGCTTTATTGTTAATAAATATGTTATGCTTCAGTCACTGAAGGCTTTTTTCTGTATTAAAGCAAGACCATGATCTTTCCCCAACCTTAACAATGTGCTGCCAGCGCCTAAACATCATCATACAAGGTTTAATATTTCTATAGTTTCTTCTAGTGGATATATTGCATGATCGGGTATTTAGGTGGAAAAAAACCCCGACTACGTTGTCTCTGAACATTTCACTCATATGTTCAATATCAACATTTTGCAATTTGCCAAATATGTTAATATGTTCCTAATATTTTTTCCATCCCATTAACATACATGAGGGAGGCAAAATATTAGGAACACTTTTCAATATAATACACTCCAGTACATCACCATCCACTATGAACTACATATTAACATAAAGTAGAATTATCACCTTTCTGACAATGTCAACGAAAACTGAAACTATATAAACTTTGTAAAAGTAGAATTTATGGCAGAGCTGTTGTTGTTCCTAATAAAGTGCTTGGTCAGTGTTCAGTATATGACATACAGTATATGTAATTTATAGTAGACGGGGTTGGAAGATAATATGAGGCTTCAGCTTTCTCAGTTAGTCAAATAAAGTAACAGAGAGAGATACTGTAAAGAAACATACAGAAAATGTTGAGTTACCTTGTGATGTAATTGTAGCATCATTGGTTGCAGATATTGCTGTTGTGGCGTCTGCACCTGGACAAATGAATAAAGCCCAGAAATTATACAATTAGAAAATACTTCATGTTTATCATCTGCAGTACCTCAATGAGAAAGAATATCATCTTAAAACTTCAAATCTATAAAACACACAAATATTTTATGTAAATCTTTACATCAGTCTGAAGTGATTTTAAACAGCTCATCATATTCTCACCTGTTTTCTCAACTGTGGTCCAACAGCTGAAGATAAACAGCTGCACTTTTCTGTCATCATGTGTCACAATACACTTTTTGCAATTTGAACTGATTAAAAGTCTTTGTGAAAGAATGTCTACATCTACACTAGTAAGCAGCTGTTTTCACATATTGCCAGGGCAGCAGTGGTTGAATACACTGAATAAAATGTTGAATACATATGAGTGACTTTGTTGCTCACCTTCTTGTGTTGTTGATCTTGTTGTTTCAGGTTCTGTTGTTGTTTCAGCCACACCTGACAGATTAAATAACAAAAACCAACAAACTTTAAAATGAGACAAAAACACATTGTTCATCATCTGCTGTGACTAAATGAGAAACATTTATATCAACCTAAAACTTAAAATACATCAAATAAATAAATGCAGTTTTGTCATTTTTCATATCAGAATAAAGTGATTTTAAACAGCTCATCATCTTCTCACCTGGTTTCTCACATGACAACTGAGGACTGAAGTTATACAGCTGCACTTTTCCATTGTTGGGATCTGTGACTTCACACTTCAATATCGTATAATTTGATGTGTAAATATCATGAGAAGTCAGGAAGGATGCAGTGGCTGAACAGGTAGACTGTGATGTCTTCAAGTCTTTGTTATCTTTGTCCACATCTTTACCCTGATACAACCACTTCACTGTCTGTCTACACTGTCCACGTTTCGACACAGAGCAGCTTAACGTCACATTATCAGTGTCCTTATATTCAGTCACTGGTGAAGATGGAGATATTGTGAGAGAAAGACAACAAGAGTCAGATTAACTTCATCACTGTAATCATAATTATTGTAATGTTTCAGTATATTGTTCTAACAAGACAGTTTGAACTGAAAACATTATGATGTAAATACTCACTGGTAACAACAGACAGATCAACCTGAGAGTCTTGACCTTGTTGTTGTCCTGATTTGAACTGTCTGCAGGTGTAACGACCAACATCCTCAACTGTGACCTTCTTTATGACCAGAGAACAGTTCGCTGTAACACTCAGTCTGTCTGATTTAGCTTTGGAATCTACATGAATTTTCCCATTTTCAAACAGTGTTTTTGTTGTTCCTGAAGCACTGAAGAGCCAGGTAATACTGTCCCATTTATCTTGATCCTTTAACACATTTTGACAATGCAAAGTAGCTTTATATCCAACTCTGACAGTGAAGGAGGAATATTGTCCAGTTATGTCTGCTGAGAGATATGAGAGAGGAATATGAACAATTAACTGAAATAAATAGAAATATGACTGTCATGTTCATTGTTAGTGTGAGGATCATTTTAGATACAACAGAACTTTCTAAATGTGTCTCATCTTCAGTTTTCAGTTCATTAAACTCAACATATTAACAACTAGCAACATACTCGTCTCAATTTAAGAAGGTTAATAAAATACTAAATTCATCTTTTTTTCTTACCTGAAAACTGAAGCACCAGTATCAGAAACAACATTTGAATCCGTCTGAATTCAACCATCCTGCTTCTCTCTCTCATCGATCTCTGCTTCTCTTAACTGTCGCAGTCTCTAAAGTAATGTGTGAAGTAAGGCGTCTTCTTCCTGTCATTTGTACGTGTGTCACTTCCTCTTCCTCACTCTGCTGCATGTACAGTCCAGACAGTAAGTATTTGGACAGTTACACAGTTTTTGTTCTTCAGGCTCTGTGTTTCAGCACATTCAATCTGTAATAAAACAATGAATACTGCATTAAAGTACCAAGTCTCAGCTTTAATTAGAGTAGTAACTGTAACTGTAAATGTCCAAATACTTACTGTCTGGACTGTATGTAGGCAGACTGATCAGAGTTTTTTGCAACCGAAAACTAATTAACATATTTACTTTTGACAGTTTAGTTCTTATTCACTGTGACTGACAAGACATTGACTCACATTTCTTGATCAGTAATATGACGGGTAAGCAGCACTAAAGAGGTCAGAGGTCAGATGTCACAGCTGTCTGACAAAGATCCTGTGAAACTGGGATGTAATCACGGATCACAAGGTAAAGAAATATGTTTCTGCAGTCAGAGCAGCCATATTAAACCATATTAAGATTCAACAAGTGCACACTGTGTTCGTTCCCACGGTGTATTTGTGACAACGACGTGTTTGACCTCCTGAAAAGAAGAAGAGGAAGTTGAAGGTGTGAAGTGTTGTGGTAAGATAAATGTTTGCAATAATGCAGCTCTTCTTTTCTGTAGATAGTGTTTATTAGAAAACAGACAGGATTCATGGTGACGTCTGACAGCACACATGAACAGACAGGTGAAGAGTCAAACTTTGACTCTTGATGCTCAACATGGTGTAACATGGTGATACTGTAGCAGCTGTAAAAGAACAGATAAGATGATTTTTTAGTGGTCTGAGACCTGTTAGTTCCTCATTCTATCTTTGCAGTCATTTTTTTCTGAGAAATGAGAGGGGTGTGAAGTGTTGTGGTGAGAATGTGGAAACAACAGCAGCAGAGCTCTGGAGGTTGAAGGTTTAGGGGTGAAAGAACAGACAGAAAAGGGAAGTTGTGGTCTGAGTAGAAGCAGGACGTCTATAGCTGAAAATATCCACCTTTCATTATCAGTCAGAACACTGTTAGTACATGAAATAATTACACAACACAGTGTAGAATTAAGTGGTTAATATTTCTTTATTTGCATATTATATTATTAACAGATATAATAAAGAGAAGACTGTTACTGACTGCAGTAAGACTCAAAGCTCATTCAAACCAAACACATGTTGACTTCCTGACAAACATGTTAACAATGATAAATGAAAGTTAAAATCAGTTCCTCTGTACACTTAAATATGAAACTGAACTAAGGAAGTAAAATGAGTTAAAACGTGAGAAAAGCTTGAGAAATAATGCAGGAAAAGACATTTAATAAAACTCACAGCTTCTTAACAAGAGATAAAATCCAGATTTGAATATTGTTGTCCAAGTCAGACTAAAAATAAAAATTTCTCAGCACACAAAACATACAAATCTCAAAGTGATCTTATGATTCTTTCTTTATGTAAAGAATTCAACTACTCATGTAAAACTGAGACCATATTAATGATATAACAGCAAGGGAGTCATTTCTCTGGTGAGTTGATGTTGATGTGGAAGTCGTTGATCAGTGGAGTCTGACAGAAGTAGAAGGTTCTCCAAAGTTTTCATAGTTCACCGCACCATCATCTTCATCATTCTGCTCCTGTGAAAAACAACACAAAGAAACCCACTCTGACACACTCACACTGAAAACTCACAAATCACAACCCTACTTCTTTGACCTTTAGGTTTCTGCTGCTGCACATTCAACACAATCACAGATAATCTAACATATACAAATAAATGAAGTTGTTCCTCCCCAGAAGAGCCCTGAACTCCCAGATTTTCCTCCCAGCTGACTGTTGAAGTTTTAAAAGTGAACACAGGTCACAGTGGAGTCAGCAGAACCTGAACGCACCATCAGATATTTACCTGACTGGCTGCTGGACCAGAACGCTTCGCTGTTCGGCTTCTTACTGAGTTTAAATCCTGCACAAACACAAACAGTGAGACATTCACAGTCCTGCACTGACTTACAGTCTCTTAATGTACACATTTGTCTTTTTATACATCAGTTCAGTTGTTATTTTCAACTCACAATGTTGTCATCAGGTGGTCTCTGGTTCCCTGGAAAATAAATCACAGAGTAACATTTCAGTTCTAAAGTTACAGTTTGTTTTACACTTAACAAATGTTGGTCTGAATTTTCTCACCTCGAGCTCTGAAGAGAAGAACAGTAATCACAGTGATGAGGAGGAGTTCAGCCACATGCATCACCAACATTATGTAGCTCAGAGCAGAACAATCTGTACGAGTATTAATTAGAGAAACAACATGACAGTAAAGGAAGTATGTACATTTGAAATATTTTGGCAGGTTGTCACATTTAATAATCAGGTTCATGTGAGCTGTGGAAATAAAAACCATGGAAATAAAAGATTTACTAGTTGCATTTGTACAGCAGTGTATTGCTGCCACCATGACATAAAATATTTTCTCAGTTTCTTGATATAACGAGAAAACATTCTGAGAAAAACAATTTTTTATGTTAAACCAGTTATGCAGCACATTGCTGCTCTTTATGGGTTCAAGAGCTCAAGAAGATATTATGATATCGACTGCAGTTGGACCTCATGTTATGAAAAATGACAGACAGGTAGAAACAGGAAGAAAAAGAGGAGCCTTATATACCAGGGGAGATATTTACTGTGCGCTCACGTTTCATTACTGTTAATGAAAAACTGATAAAATATACAGACACAAGCACAGCAAAGCACGTTTTAACTGCTTTTCACTTTTTGATTGTTTGGGGAAAACCCATGTAACTGCATGTAATTAGGCATGCATGATATTGGATTTTTTGCCGATATCCGATATGCCGATAATGCCAACTCACTGTGGCCGATTGCCGATACCGATATATTCACATATTTTTTTCCAGCTGGCTGAGGAGACTATTACACATGCAAGCATAGATCGTACTAAGTATGATCAAGAAAGACAATATATGAAGGAAGAACTTAGGAAGACTGGAATTCAGGATCTCAGCATTAAAACTTTAATGAATTTGCCAAGTGGGAGCAGCAGTAGAGTTTTCTTTGAATTCATTAGACAGACAGGATTAATGTGGAGGATTGTGGTAATGCACCTAATACGCTGGTTGCCAACCGCTGTTATAAACCAAAACGATTTTTTTTTTCAAACAGAGTGGTACATCCTGTCAGCCGAGGTGTTTCCTATCTGTGCAGCCGAACTGAGCAGCTCCTCGACGGACTGTTTCTCATTGAGTGCATCCCAAGTCTCTTAAATTGCATCCACGTGTCCCTCACTTGCGTCTTTTCGACGCAAGGAAACCAAGGAAACCAAGCGAGGAGAGAGGAAACAAGGAAAATTGTTTTAAGAGACATGAGACGTCCTCTCCTCTGAAGCGTCATGTGAAGTGACGTCCGTTTCTGATGACGGCGACAGCTGATCACAGCTGGATCAGCTGACGGTCCCGGTGTTTCCTCCAAAGGCTCCACTTCACTCAAGCTGCCCGTCAGACCTGCTGCTTCTTCCCACTGAATAACAAACCGGGGCTTGATGCTCCGGTTGGACCCACATGGAGAGCCGGGGCTAACGTTAGCTGAGAGGCTAGCAGAGCATTAGCCGCAGCATGGCCAGCGGGAAGCACAGCCAGGTAGCCTCTGCTAGCCTCCCAGCTAACGTTAGCCCCGCTTCTGCATGTGGATCGAACCAGAACACTGAGCCCCAGTTTGTTATTCAGGTTAAAGTGGGAAGAAGCAGCGGTTCTGACAGGCAGCTTGAGTGAAGTGGAGCCTGTGGAGGAAACACCGGGACCGTCAGGGTGAGAGTCAGTGGAGGGAAGCACAGTCATTTTAGAGCTTTTATCGGCCGATACCGATGACGTGCCGATAATATCGTGCATCCCTACATCCCTACCTCTCTCCTCCTCCTCCTCTCCATCTGTATGCATTCATGTAACATCAATGCATGTCACTAACTTTGCTTCTTCCCTGGAGTTTTTTGTGCTTTCTCATCTCACAGGAAACCCTGGGTTGCAGGCCAAGCCCTCGCGGTCCTTCACAGTCCTGTTGGCATCCTTCCCTGGCTATTGCTATTGCTGCTGTTATTGTTATTGTCATGATTATTGTTATTCTCCCCCCCCCCCATATCCCCCTCATTCTTTCTCTCTCTCAACCCAACCGGTCAAAGCAGATGGCTGCCCATCTGGAGCCGGGTTCTGCTTGAGGTTTCTTCCCGTTAAAGGGGAGTTTTTCCTCACCGCTGTCGCCAAGTGCTGCTCATGGGGGAATTGTTGGTGTAGGAGCCATTTATGTTGATTGTTGGCATGTCATTTGTTTAGTTATAACTTGCAGTATTATTTTGGACACCGGGTGGCGGTTTTGGGTTAGGTTTTATTAGATGCACAGGGTTGTATATGTGGGGGCATAGTGTAGCTGAGTCAATCTGTTGTTCATTTTATTTCTATTTTTTTTTTGACGAACATTCTCAAAATCTATGCAATGAGAGAGAGAGTGTGCATGGGCGCGTGTCGGTGATACAGTATGATACAATTTTGTGTAAAATGACTTATTACATTGGCTGTTAAAGCGGTAACATAGTCTTTCCTGTCTCCCTTGTCTCATTTGGCTTCCTCAAAAGTTTTCCCCACGCCACTGATGGAATGACATCATTGGTTTATGTATAAAAATAATCCAGTTTTTTTTAAAAAAAGGAAAGATGTTGAATCTGCTGTTGTAGGTTCCCACCAATCTCTACATAATGTTCTGAATATTTACATAAATGAGTGCCTATATGTATCTTTCCTTCTCACTCTTTCCTTTCAGTAACAATGTTCTAAATGTATTATAAATTAAGTATTCATATAGTGCTTTGATGAAACTGTATCTGATTATGGTCATGCCAATAAAGCCCTTTGAATCTGAATGTGAGTTAGAGAAGTAAATGCTAAATGTTCAGTTTCTACCTTGTTGGGTATCATTGTTTGCAGGCACTTTCAGGTCTTTGTTGTCTCTGCTTTTGTGCTTTCTTCCATTGTTGTAGTTGATATAATTGTTGCTGTCGTTGCGTCCTCACCTGCATCTATTCTACTGTTTTTAAATTAAACGCTAGCGACTCATGCTAACATGCTCACAATGACAAAGCTGACATGCTGATGTTTAGCAGGTGTAAGGTTTGTACATGTACCATATTTGCTGTTGCCATGACGATGATGGTCACCTAATTTTAAGGATGTAGTAACTTTAACTCACCCAACGTGTTTCTCTGACATTAACAAAGTGATCATTTTAACTCAAATCATGATCTTTCCCTAAACCTAACCAGACCTGAACCACAGCGTTGTCACATCATAAAACATCATTATTGTTTAACAGTGATGTGTGACAGTTTTGGAAAGCACAGACAAATGATGACGCCCTGCTGATTACTGCTGATATAGACACCAGAGTAGAAAATGCTCATATGTGTTGTTCTGGAGTCACATGGTCAATTTTTTTGGTATTTGGTGGTTTAATTTGGAGGATTTGTTGTTTTTTTTTCTTGCTGTAATCATTCCTCCTGTTCATACTGACCTTTAGAAGATCCCTTCATAATGTACATTCATACTTTAGACTTCAAAAGAGGAGAGAGAGAGATACTGTAAAGCAAGATACACAAAATGTTGAGTTACCTGTAGCATCTTTGGTTGAGGTTTTTGCTGTTATGGCGTCTGCACCTGGACAAATGGACAAAGTGCAGAAATTGTACACTCAGAAAATACTTTATGTTTACCAACTGCAGTACCAGTCGTCTATGAGTCTGGGAGACTCAGTTTGAGACCTGGTGTGGGGACCTCCTCCGTAAGGCAGTTTATTCATGAACACTTATTGTAACATTTTAATATTCTAAAATTAAAAGCGTAATAAAAACAAAAACAAAAACAGGATTTTTAAGCATCTTTCCACTGTTATCCGAATACAAATACAAATAATTTTGCTGCCTCAACAAGTACAGATACAAATACAAATACTGGGCTCTCTGCACATCCCTAGTAGGTACAACCATGTCTCCTAGAAATCATATACAACTTAATTGTTTTCCCAGTTACACTGTGTTGGCAAATCGCTGCCTGAGTCACATTCAGAGGCAACATTTTTTCAGATGAATGATGTGATCTATTTATATTATCACTGTGAAGTCTCAGAGAGGAAGTTGTTGTGGATGACGGGCGTACAAGAAGCACCAGAGAACGAGGTTTGCATCCTGAGTCTCTGTGTTTAGATTTAGGCAACAAAAGCACTTTGGTTAAGGTTAATAAAAGATTGTGGTTTCACTTTATTGTTGATAAATATGTCATGCTTAAGTCACTGAAGGCTTTTTTCTGTATTAAAGCAAGACCATGATCTTTCCCCAACCTTAACAAAGTGCTGCCAGCGCCTAAACATCATCATACAAGGTTTAATATTTCTATAGTTTCTTCTAGTGGATATACTGCAAGATCGGGTATTTTGGCGGAAAAAAACCTGACAATGTTGTCTGTGAACATTTCTCTCATATGTTCAATATCAACAGTTTTGTGATTTGCCACATATGTTAACTAATATTTTTTCCACCACATTAACATACATGAGGGCGGCAAAATATTAGGAACACTTTTCAATATAATACACTCCCGTACATCACCATCCACTATGAACTAAACATTAACATAAAGTAGAATTATCACCTTTCTGTCAATGTTAACGAAAACTGAAACTATATAAACTTTGTAAAAGTAGAATTTATGGCAGAGCTGTTGTTGTTCCTAATAAAGTGCTTGGTCAGTGTTCAGTATATGACATACAGTATATGTAATTTATAGTAGACGGGGTTGGAAGATAATATGAGGCTTCAGCTTTCTCAGTTAGTCAAATAAAGTAACAGAGAGAGAAACTGTAAAGAAACATACAGAAAATGTTGAGTTACCTTGTGATGTAATTGTAGCATCTTTGGTTGCAGATGTTGTGGTTGTAGCTGCCTTTGTGCTGCTTTGAATTGTTGTTGATTCAGTTGTTGCTGTTGTGGCGTCTGCATCTGGACAAATTAACAAAGCCCAGAAATTATACAACTAGAAAATACTTCATGTTTATCATCTGCAGTACCTCAATGAGAAAGAATATCATCTTAAAACTTCAAATCTATAAAACACACAAATATTTTATGTAAATCTTTACATCAGTCTGAAGTGATTTTAAACAGCTCATCATATTCTCACCTGTTTTCTCAACTGTGGTCCAACAGCTGAAGATAAACAGCTGCACTTTTCTTCTGTCATTATCTGTCATAATACACTTAAGTGTATCATGGCTCTTTGATATATAATAAGAGGTGTTGCAGGAAGACTGTGATGTCTTTAAGTCGTTGATGTGTTTATCCACATCTTTATCATTAACCAGATACTTCACTGTGTGTGTATACTCTCCAAATGTCCACACAGAGCAGTTTAACATCTTCTCCTTGGTTGTATGTTCAGTCACTGGTGAGAGAAAGATAACAAGAGGAAAATTAACTTAATCACTGTGATCATAATTATTATAATGTTTGAAACTTTATGATGTAAATACTCACTTTTAATAACAGACAGATCAAACTGAGAGTCTTGACCTTGTTGTTGTCCTGATTTGAACTGTCTGCAGGTGTAACAACCAACATCCTTAACTGTGACCTTCTTTATAACCAGAGAACAGTTCGCTGTAACACTCAGTCTGTCTGATTTAGCTTTGGCTTCATGAATTTTCCCATGTTCAAACAGTGTTTTTGATGTTTCTGAATGACTGAAGATCCAGGTAGTACTGTCACATTTATCTTGATCCTTTAACACATTTTCACAATGCAAAGTAACTTCATCTCTATCTCTGACAGTGAAGGAGGAATATTGTCCAGTTATGTCTGCTGAGAGATATGAGAGAGGAATATGAACAATTAACTGAAATAAATAGAAATATGACTGTCATGTTCATTGTTAGTGTGAGGATCATTTTAGATACAACAGAACTTTCTAAATGTGTCTCATCTTCAGTTTTCAGTTCATTAAACTCAACATATTAACAACTAACAACATACTCGTCTCAATTTAAGAAGGTTAATAAAATACTAAATTCATCTTTTTTTCTTACCTGAAAACTGAAGCACCAGTATCAGAAACAACATTTGAATCCGTCTGAATTCAACCATCCTGCTTCTCTCTCTCATCGATCTCTGCTTCTCTTAACTGTCGCAGTCTCTAAAGTAATGTGTGAAGTAAGGCATCTTCTTCCTGTCATTTGCACATCTGACACTTCCTCTTCCTCACTCTGCTGCATGTACAGTCCAGGCAGTAAGTATTTGGACAGTTACACAGTTTTTGTTCTTCAGGCTCTGTGTTTCAGCACATTCAATCTGTAATAAAACAATGAATACTGCATTAAAGTGCCAAGTCTCAGCTTTGGTGAAGATGGAGATATTGTGAGAGAAAGACAACAAGAGTCAGATTAACTTCATCACTGTAATCATAATTATTGTAATGTTTCAGTATATTGTTCTAACAAGACAGTTTGAGCTGAAACCATTATGATGTAAATACTCACTGGTAACAACAGACAGATCAACCTGAGAGTATTGACCTTGTAGTTGTCCTGATTTGAACTGTCTGCAGGTGTAACAACCAACATCCTCAACTGTGACCTTCTTTATAACCAGAGAACAGTTCGCTGTAACACTCAGTCTGTCTGATTTAGCTTTGGCTTCTTCACCAATCTGCCCAAGTTTAATCAGCTCTACTGCTGCTGTGTTTCCTGAACCAATGAAGAGCCAGGTAGTACTGTTACATTTATCCTGATCCTTTATCACGTTTTCACAAGGTGACTTTCTCTCCATCGCTGACAGTGAAGGACAGGAAAGTTTGTCCAGTTACTGCTGTGGAGCAAAAAAGAGAAAAACTATGAAAACCATTTAAAATAAGAATATGAAAAACATGGTGTGGAGAAAGTTGATGATAATTCTTAACAAATCACTCACCACGCCCAAAACAAAATAAATAGTCTTCTAAGTTAAATGAATGTTTATTAAATGCTGTTTTATGTTTTTAAAGCAGTCTTACCTGTCAGAAGCAGCAGCAGCAGCAGAAATAATGAAATCCATCTGAAACCAGACATTCTGCTGTGTCTCTCTCAGTGTCTAACGAACTAATGTGTCCTCAGATAAAAAGTCGTCCGTATGGTGAAGAGATGTAGATGTCACTCCCCTATGATTGCTTCACTTGTTGGTTTTGTGCTTTTTTTTGTGATGAGGCATCTGCGTCACGTCCTCCTGGTTGCTGAACTTCATATTTCTGTCAGTAAGAGAGGACATTTTTTAATGTAAATGTTTGATTTAAAAAAAGCGAGAACATGCAGAATTAAAAAAAACAACTAACTAAAAAGAACACACTAAAACCAGACTGACAAACTGGTTAACTGGTTAACTTGATGACCTCTAACATGATGAAATGATGGTGTGTCGATGGTTGGTGAGCTGTCAGTTCCTTATTCTGTTGAAAACTTAATAAGAAGTTACACCACTGCAATGAATTGCACAGTTTTTAGACCTGGCACTTCCCTTTTTATATTCCCTCAGTAAAAATAATACTCCACTTCTCATTTATGTATTATTAATTTACTCCCTCTGATTTGACTCATCGTTTAAAATTAGGACCATACTTTCTAAGACAAACTCTACCAGATCAATAAGGCTGTTTGTATGTCTTATGAGAAGCACTTTGAATTGCCTTGTTGTTGAAAGGTGATATTCAAATAAACTTGCCTTACCTAACACCATCATAAGGTCCATCCATCCATCCATTTACCGCCACTTATCCAGGACCAGGTGGTGGTGGCTTCAGACTGGGTAAGGTAACCCAGACATCCTTCAATGCACTCCAGCTCCTCCTGGGGGATCCCAGGGTGTTCCTCCCAGGCCAGAAGAGATATGTAGTCCCTCCAGTGTGTTCTGGGTCTGTCCCAGGGTCTCCCACCAGTAGGATGTGTCTGAACACCTCCAGAAGGAGGCGTCCAGGAGGCATCCTAACCAGGTGCCCAAACCACCTCAACTGGCCCATCTCGATACTCCGAGCTCTCTCCGGATCTCCATACTCCTCACCGTATCTCTAAGGCTGAGCCCAGACACCCTCCGGAGGAAACTCATTTCGTCCGCTTGTATCAGTGATCTCATTCTTTTGGTCACTGCCCAAAGCTCGTGACCAGAAGTGATGGTTGGAACATAGACTGACTGGCTCAGCTCCTTCTTCACCACATCATCAGGTCAACATTTTAGTTTTGTCTGAAAAACTTAAATACCTGCAAAATTAATGACATCAGCCTCAGGTGTACTTTGTGCTAATTAGCTAATGTTAGCGTGCTAATATGCTAAACTACAGTAAATGAAGAACGCAGTTAACACATCTGCTAATCATTAGCATATTAGCATTGTTATTGTAAGTTTAAGTTTAGTATAGCACTTTTCATACAGTGGTTGTAACTCAAGGTGCTGTACATATAAGAAAAACATTAAAATTAAGAAAAATACATTAAAAATAACAAAACATTTAAATACATTAAAAATAAAACATTAAAGTGCACAAAGTGCAATAAACATACATAGATGTTGGGGAGGAAGTTAATTGAAGGCCAGTCTGTACAGGTGAGTTTTTACTTGGCTTTTAAAGGTGCTTGCTGAAGTCGCTTCTTAATTTCTGTTGGTAAAGTTTTCCATAATTAAGGTGCGTAAGAAGGCGGTGTCCCCAATGTGTTTTTGGGTGTGGTACTGTGAGAGCAGCAGTACCTAAAGGCCTAAGGCAGGACTAATAATGAATGTTTCACAAATCTGAAACTATGTTTTAATGACTCTTTGGAGTCTCCTTGGTAATCTAGTCCAGATTTGACAGGTCTTAGTGGTTTTTGATCTAGACCTGGTCTAATGTGGTCAGGATAAAGAAATATCAGTGAAATCACCCTTTTTCCTTTTTCATCAGCAAAATAAAGGTTTCACAAATCTGAAAGTGCATTTAAACAGCGTTAAGGCTTTTGCTATGATGCCTAATACTTCTTCGTAAGTGTAACTGATGAGAAAACAGAGAATCAGCTGCAACATTAATTATTTCTGTTTACCTTTGTTCTCTCAGGAAACTGCCCTCCTTCGACTGTGTCAGTGATCAAACCAAACAGCCAACCAAAGGTCATGGTCAGTATTCAAAGTGACCAAAAAAAGGAGCGGACTGTCTATTCCATCCAATCTCCAAAGTCTCAAAAGTCATTGAGCGAGTGAAAGTTGAGCAGTTGTGAGCTCAAAGGGACGGTCGAGCTCACTCTTGTCAGAGCCCTGTGTTTGCTGCTTTCTGTTCTACTCTCTATACTGTTCTTTTTATGATAACTTATACTGACTTTTACCTTTTTTATTCTTTTATTTTATGTGATTCCTAACTTCACCTTAAAGGTGATACTAAACTGAAAAAATATACATTGTAAATAAAGAATAAAAGAATTTTTAAAAGTAATACAATTGATAAACCTCAATAAATTATTCAAAACTGATCATTACAGGCAACACGTTTAAAATGAAAACAAGATTTTAAAGCTTGAACTACAATGCTACCACATCCATCACTGAGCACAATAAGCGTTTGATAGCAGGTTCATTAAGTAAAATGTAACATATCTTATGTTCATTTATATTTCAAGAAACTACCATATGAATTTTGCTTTATTACTTCTCCTTTTTACATTGTGATAATACTTAACTTACGACACCCCTTCTGGATAAACAGCTTTTTTGAGCAATACATTCTGAAACTGATCATAAAAAATGAATCATGTGATGATGTGAGTTTGGTTTGTTTGGTTAGCTGATGGTAGCGTAGAGGTTGCTGGGATCAGTGGAGGCTGCAGCAGAAGAGGAGGAAGCTTTTACAGTGCTGTAGGTCACTGCATAATCTTCATCAGCATCATCTTTGCCCCGAACCTGAGAAACAGCACAACATAAATTACACAAGATACGACTATGTGAAATCCACCACAACACACTGCCACATGTTGAAAGACAACGGAAGCATCAGACTTCTTACCCGGGCTTTACTGTCGGTCTTCCTTGTGTAGCTGATGGAGGCGTAGGAAACACCACCTTCAGGATGATCCTACACAGTGAAGACAACATACTGCTCAGTAACATGTAGATTGATGTGGACTCACTACAACACTACTTCTATTTTATTACAATAAACACTTTAACTTCTATTACTTCTGCAGAGGAGGTCATGTGATGTTTCTTTAAATGATGTCTTGAAATGTTGTGGTTTGACAGGCCACTGTTTTATACTAATGTTCCTTTCTGGTGTAGTCCAGTTGCATCATCTAACTTCCCTTTTCATCTTTACTGCACACTCTCAAGACCGTGAGAGTGCATCTCATACAGTTACAACTTAGAGAACAAACAGAAGCCTCAGTGAGTGTTACTCTGTGCTGGGTGTTGTGTGTGATCTCACCGTGTCCTGACTGGTTTCTGGAGCAGGCTGAGTCTCTGCAGGGTTTAAGCTCAGTCCCTGGACAAATAAAGTATAGTTACATTTAGTGAAAAAGCATCTCACAGTTCAGTTAAAACAGATGTTGTAAGGACACATTACAATCAACACCTGTGCAATGTATTCAGTATATCTGTGCAGGTTTCAGGTACAGGTAGTACGATAGATGAGTGTCGGGAACATCTGTCAGCTATAAAATACAATTAAAAGTGAATAATATTTAAACTCACAGTGCTGTCATCCATCTGTGTTTTGTTCACTGAAAAAAGAAAAGAGAGAGTCAACTTTAACTTCTAGTGAAAATCCAAGTTTATCTAAACTTTAGATAGTAAAGTTTAATCTGTAAATGTTTTCTCACCTTTAGCTCTCTTCCGTCTGATGAGTACCACAACAATTATCAACAGTGCTACTAAAACCACAGCCAGAAGGACGTACAACCACGACCAGTCTGGAAAAAGAATGAAAACATTAAAAACATTTTCTGTTCAGTTTAAACCCTGTAACTAAAAAACAAAGAAATGTGAGTGCTTTTTGGGAAAGTTTTATAGTTTTATTCAACTTTTTGTACCAAATCAAACAGTTTAGATTAAAAGTCTTTGGGAAAGAATGTCTACATCTACACTAGTAAACAGCTGTTTTCACATATTGCCGGGGCAGCAGTGGTTGAATACATTGAATAAAATGTTGAATACATAACTTAAATTTAAAATACATCAAATAAATAAATGCAGTTTTGTTATTTTTCATATCAGAATAAAGTGATTTTAAACAGCTCATCATCTTCTCACCTGGTTTCTCACATGACAATTGAGGACTGAAGTTACACAGCTGCACTTTTCCAGTGTTGAGATCTGTGACTTCACACTTCAGTAACTTATGAATTGATGTGCAAATATAATGAGAAGTCAGGAAGGACACAGTGGCTGAACAGGTAGACTGTGATGTCTTCAAGTCTTTGTCATCTTTGTCCACATCTTTACCCTGATACACCCACTTCACTGTGTGTCTACACCGTCCACGTTTCAACACAGAGCAGCTTAACGTCACCTCATTATTGTTCTTATATTCAGTCACTGGTGAAGATGGAGATATTGTGAGAGAAAGACAACAAGAGTCAGATTAACTTCATCACTGTAATCATAATTATTGTAATGTTTCAGTATATTGTTCTAACAAGACAGTTTGAGCTGAAAACATTATGATGTAAATACTCACTGGTAACAACAGACAGATCAACATGAGAGTCTTGACCTTGTTGTTGTCCTGATTTGATCTGTCTGCAGAAGTAATGACCAGCATCCTCAACTGTGACCTTCTTTATAACCAGAGAACAGTTCGCTGTAACATTCAGTCTGTCTGATTTAGCTTTGGCTTCTTTATCAATCTGCCCAAGTCTAATCAGCGCTACTGTTGCTGTGCTTCTTAAACCAACAAAGAGCCAGATAGTACTGTCACA
The DNA here is from genome assembly GCF_963924715.1 of Thunnus thynnus. Taxonomy (NCBI): domain Eukaryota; kingdom Metazoa; phylum Chordata; class Actinopteri; order Scombriformes; family Scombridae; genus Thunnus; species Thunnus thynnus. The sequence goes on along the minus strand of NC_089534.1, from coordinate 3,607,688 downwards.
TTTATCCTGATCATTTAACACATTTTCACAATGCAAAGTGACTTCATCTCCATCTCTGACAGTGAAGGAGGAATATTGTCCAGTTATGTCTGCTGAGAGATATGAGAGAGGAATATGAACAATTAACTGAAATAAATAGAAATATGACTGTCATGTTCATTGTTAGTGTGAGGATCATTTTAGATACAACAGAACTTTCTAAATGTGTCTCATCTTCAGTTTTCAGTTCATTAAACTCAACATATTAACAACTAACAACATACTCGTCTCAATTTAAGAAGGTTAATAAAATACTAAATTAATCTTTTTTTCTTACCTGAAAACTGAAGCACCAGTATCAGAAACAACATTTGAATCCGTCTGAATTCAACCATCCTGCTTCTCTCTCTCATCGATCTCTGGTTCTCTTAACTGTCGCAGTCTCTAAAGTAATGTGTGAAGTAAGGCGTCTTCTTCCTGTCATTTGCACATCTGACACTTCCTCTTCCTCACTCTGCTGCATGTACAGTCCAGGCAGTAAGTATTTGGACAGTTACACAGTTTTTGTTCTTCAGGCTCTGTGTTTCAGCACATTCAATCTGTAATAAAACAATGAATACTGCATTAAAGTATCAAGTCTCAGCTTTAATTAGAGTAGTAACTGTAACTGTAAATGTCCAAATATTTACTGTCTGGACTGTATGTAGGCAGACTGATCAGAGTTTTGTCTCTGAATTCTTTTGCAACCAAAAACTAATTAACATATTTACTTTTGACAGTTTAGTTCTTATTCACTGTGACTGACAAGACATTGACTCACATTTCTTGATCAGTAATATGACGGGTAAGCAGCACTAAAGAGGTCAGAGGTCAGATGTCACAGCTGTCTGACAAAGATCCTGTGAAACTGGGATGTAATCACGGATCACAAGGTAAAGAAATATGTTTCTGCAGTCAGAGCAGCCATATTAAACCATATTAAGATTCAACAAGTGCACACTGTGTTTGTTCCCACGGTGTATTTGTGACAACGACGTGTTTGACCTCCTGAAAAGAAGAAGAGGAAGTTGAAGGTGTGAAGACTGTTAAGTAAGATAAATGGTTGCAGTAACGCAACTCTTCTTAGGAAACACACAGACAGACATGTTAATCCATCTGAATTCAACCATCGTGCTTCACGATCCTTCTTTGTCGATATCTTCAGAACAAGAGATCGACGCTCTCAACTGTCAGAGTCTGTAAAGTAGTTTGTGTTGTAGAGAGATACAGCATCTACCTCCTGCAGTTAGTGTGATGTCACTTCCTCATAGTGACACTTAGTCTTTTGTCAGCTGTTGGATTTACTGTATTTTCATCCAAACAGTCAAAAACTCATTTTTACTTTGACATTTGTAACATTTAGTTTTGTCTCATCCACAGTGATGCAACGTTTTTGATCAGCAATAACAGAAGCTGCCGACAGTCAGAGGTCAGAGGTCACAGCAGCCTGACAAAGATTGAACAGGATGAACATGTAGGATGGAGACATGATTATGTGTCACTGATTACAAGACAAAGGAATATGTTTCTGCCTTTAAAAGAGACATTGAGGCAATCTGATGCTGTAAGAAGCAAACTACTGTATATTAAGGCTCATATTTTGTCTCAAGTGCACACTGTGTCCAGTCCCATGATGCATTTGTGACAATGACGTGTCTGACCTCCTGAAAGGAAGAAGATAAGAATTGAGGAAGTTGAACATGTGCAGATTGTTAGTTAAGATAAATGTTTGCAATAATGCAGCTCTTCTTTTCTGTAGATAGTGTTTATTAGAAAACAGACAGGATTCATGGTGACGTCTGACAGCACACATGAACAGACAGGTGAAGAGTCAAACTTTGACTCTTGATGCTCAACATGGTGCAACATGGTGATACTGTAGCAGCTGTAAAAGAACAGATAAGATGATGTTTTAGTGGTCTGAGACCTGTTAGTTCCTCATTGTATCCTTGAGGTCAGTTTTTCTGAGAAATGAGTGTCAAGTGTTTTAGTGAGAATGTGGAAACAACAGCAGCAGAGCTCTGGAGGTTTTACCCTCTAATGATGACCAGATAAGAATCAGAAACACAAGAAGCTCACAGGAACAGACAGTCAACACTTTATGAAAAGACAAAGAGGAATTTTCTGCTGAAATCTACTTTAATCTCTGGAAGGTTTGAGGTCTCTGAGACTCCAGCAGTGCACGTTGATACATACTGATGCTGAGTTAACTTGTTTATACTTAGTTGAGCTTCAGTTCAGGCAGCTTAACATTTAATATGAAGGTTTTTCATGCTATATGCACACTGCAGAGGTGACTTTGGTCATTTAAGCTGCGTGAAATGTATTAACAGTCATCATAGTGAAGCAGTAACTTCCACAGCTTGAGGCTTTGTTACGTGTGGCATGTAGGTGCAATACTGCACATTGACTGTAGGAGTGTTTTCTCTGTCTCTCTCTCTCTCTGTCTCTCTCTCTCTCTCTCTCTCTCTCTCGCTTTCTCTCTCTCCGGTGCTCTTCCTCTCTCTCTCTCTCTGCCTTCCTTTGTAGGAATGAAGCACCTGGAGCCAATTATTCCATGAGAGAAAAGGGGGAACCTGAGGGGTGGTGTGGACACACACCTGATTACTGACAGCAACAGTGGCTTATGGGGAATTTTTCTTCTTCTTCTCTTAGTTTTCTTCTCAACATGGTTTAGAGTGTTGGGTTTTGTTATTTTAGTTTGGGATGGAGATTACCGGTAGTCTAGTTTTCGGGTTTGGTTTTGATTAGGTTGAGTACACTTTTCTTTTAATAGGTCGGGGAATGAGCTGGGTGCAACGGCCCATGGCGTGGCTGGCCCAGTAACTTCCCATCTTTTGTTCTTTTTGGCTGGGATCTTCATCTCCTTCTGTTTGTTTTTTTTCTTTACCTTTTAAGTATGGTTAAATAGTTGAAAAATAAATGGCTGTTGTTAAATCAGAGGTTTTGGCGTCCTTGTTATGTTTCGGTCTCCGGGGGGAGCCTTTGTTTGGTGAGGCCGTAACATATTGGGGGCTCGTTTAAACGTTTTGTCACACTGGCGTTGCTTTTGTAGATTTGTTTTCAACGCAGAGTGCAGGTGAGTTGTTGTTGGCTTTGTTTGTTTCACCTTAGTGTGGTAACTGTGCGTTTTGGTTCAGCACAGTTACTCGTGACTACAAACTGTGTCATAACTTTTTTTTTGCCTCTCCGAGTGTTAATGGATACATAGTTGACACTGTGGGGTGTTGCATTGATACATTGGTTCATTTGCTAGTTGTTTGTTAGTGCATACATTGTGTGTATTAGTAAAGTTTTACACACACGTGTGTTGAACACCACTGACTGTGTGCTGCTGTCTTGTATGGGCAACATTTGGTGTGTGTGTGTGTGTGTGTTTTGTATCAGGCTGTAGTTGACCTGTTCTTCTGGTTTTGTGGTTGAACTTGGATTCTGATGGAGTTTAATCTTGAAGAGTTTGCTGCGCAGCCTAGCCTTGATAAATTCCATCGTTGCACGAAGGAACATTTGATTGTTATTGCTGAGCATTTTGGTGTCAGTGTGTCCAAAAATTTAAGGAAACAAGTGATAAAATCATAATAAATAAAATCAAACCAGCTCCGTCTGTCTTTATATGCAGCCTATGATCACAATGCATCGTCATGTGCTTTAACACTGCTGAATGTAGATTGAATTATTGGATTTCTGTGCATTCTCAGGTAACTTTGAGTGTATTTCTGTTTTTATTTAGAAACATTTTAGATCCAAGTGTGAACAGAGGGAAGATTTAGAGGTGAAAGAACAGACAGATAAGGGAAGTTGTATTCTGAGTAGAAGCAGGACGTCTATAGCTGAGAATATCCACCTTTCATTATCAGTCAGAACACTGTTAGTACATGAAATAATTACACACCACAGTGTAGAATTAAGTGGTTAATATTTCTTTATTTGCATATTATATTATCAGATATAATAAAGAGAAGACTGTTACTGACTGCAGTAAGACTCAAAACTCATTCAAACCAAACACATGTTGGCTTCCTGACAAACATGTTAACAATGATAAATGAAAGTTAAAATCTGTAATGGTAATGGTATGTATTTGTTCTTCAGCGCAAACAGGAGAAAATTGCTCAATCAGCTGGTAAATAGTAAAAACAACAATTTTGAAGCCAGGACTTCAGTTTGAAAGCCCAATAAAATCAAATGCATGGTTATATGGTATTGTGGCCATGGGATCAAAAAATAACTTTTATGGGTTTACATTGGGCCGTTTTTTCTATAAGGATTTAAGTGTCTGTATTTTGGCTACACACACACACACACACACACCAATTTCTTCATACACACATATACATCACATTTAGACAACCCTACCCACATATACAACTCAATGAAGCTGTAATATACATGGCTGCAGTGTTCATAATAGAGGATTAGTGCCCCTAGTGGAACCAGGAAAATAGCATGCATTTTGCACAAAGGGTTAAAAAAGGGAAAATGGCTCAATCAGCTGGAAAATATGAAAAACTAAAACTTTGAAGCCAGGACTTCTACATCTAAAAACTACCAAGCGGTCAAAAACAGAAACAGTCAACAGTTTAGAACAAACAGGCTTTTATTTTGAAGTTACTGAGAAATACTGAGATCTCTTACTTTAGTAAAAGTAGCAATACCACAATGAAAAAATGCTCCATTACAAGTAAAAGTCCTACATTCAACATTTTACTTAAAGAAAAGTACATAAGTATTGGCAGCAAAATCTACTTAAAGTATCAAAAGTAAAAGTACTCTATGTACAATATGTTCCCCATTTAAAACGTTATATCCATCATATACTGTATATATTTTTATACTGATTCATTGATACGTACATGTAAGCAGAATTTTAATGTTGTTAAGGTGGAGCTCATTTTAAAAACTTGTACTGTTGGGGAGTCTAATCTATAACAATGCTATTTTATAGTTATTTTATAGAGTGATCATATGTTTTATGTACAAAGTAGAGATCTGAAAAGTAGCTGGTAACTATAACTGTGAAAGAAATGTCACACAGTTAAAAAGTACAATATTTCACTCTGAAATGTAGTGAAGTAGAAGTACAAAGATTTTGATTTGTGTGTCTGATTTGTGACATCACAGCTAGCTTTGAGCCAATCATAGTCCAGTGGGCAACTTACATGTACATGTGTGTAAACTTGAAGCCTCCAGTGCACACACACTGAGAATGGACTTTACAGTGAAGTAAGCGACCTCTTGTGTTCAGCAGTTAAACTTTTGAAATTAACAATGTTTATATTTTCATAGATTCTGGATTTTTCAGTGAGTGAGAAGAAGTAAAATTTATTTTAAGAATTTTAAACTAGTTGACTGAACTATTTTATGGAAAACCCAGATCAGACACAAGCAGATATTTTTATAGACTGTATCTTAAAACATGTTGATCTTTAATGTTTAGTTTGGAATTCCTTTGTTTAACATGACCCTATAAATGCAGATTTGATCTCACTTTTTTTGTGTGTGTGCAAAAAAACACTCCACACGTCATTGAATCTCCACCTTTTCCTGACACTGAAGCATTTGCATACTATATGAAATACAAGTGAATGTGTTAAACATTTTAATTAGCAGATTATATCAATTATAATAAAGAAGAGACTGTTACTGACTCAACAGTCAACAACAATACACAATAAAAGTTAACTAAAATTAAAGCTGCAAGCAGCGTTGGTCAGGACCTCGCACTCTGGCTCGTCGGGATCAGATCATTTTGCTTTTTAAAAATGTGGTGTGCTTTAATTTTGAAAGTTTGATTGACAGGATGAGAATTTTCTGCAGGGTGAGACATGTCTGTCTTTCTCACACCTGTGTCATCAAAATTATGCAAGTTTTGGGCCCATTCACTTGAATTTCATTAGTAAATTGAAAACTCTTGATGAGTTTGTGTGTAAAACAAATTATTTTCCTAATTTTCATCAAGTCTATCTTTAGAAATGGAAAGACTTTTAACCCACATGACCTGGTGAAAGTTTGATTGACATGTGTACTGTCAGGTATGTAGAGACAATAAGTAACTGCAGCTGGACACAGAAAAACACTCATATATTTGAATGGAGAGTGTGAGCGAACCCACACCTTTTTGAACATTTACTGCTTCCACATAGTTTTAGATACAAACTTCATTTGAACTTTAAATGAGTCACAAGACTTTGACCTACAAATCTTGAATTTACATGTTTTTTCTATCTTTTATTGTTTTTGAGATATTAGAGTGTGAGTTTTAAAGTCTTTTCTTATTCTTTCATCTTATCAGATAAAATCCAGCTGCTGTGTTCTGAACTGATTACAAGTCAGAACAGTTTTCACAGCTGATGAAGGAAAAAGGCTTTTAAATGTAAGATGTCATCAGGACTTGAATATCATTCTGCAAATCTTTTTTGGTTCACTAGAACACCAACATCTGATGTAACATAAAGCTGTAAAGAGATGTTTAACTAATGACTAACTTCTCTGGTGAGTCTTTGTTAAAGTTGTTGATCAGTGGAACTTGACATAGGTAGAAGTTTCTCCCAAGTTTTCATAGTTCACTGTACTGCCATCTTCATCATTACGCTCCTGTGGAAAACAACACAACACACATGAGATTCTGAGTTAAGAAGGAAAAAATAAATGTTAAAGTCAGCAGAACCTGAACGCACCATCAGATATTTACCTGACTGGCTGCTGGACCAGAACGCTTCGCTGTTCAGCTTCTTACTGAGTTTAAATCCTGCACAAACACAAACAGTGAGACATTCACAGTCCTGCACTGACTTACAGTCTCTTAATGTACACATTTGTCTTTTTATACATCAGTTCAGTTGTTATTTTCAACTCACAATGTTGTCATCAGGTGGTCTCTGGTTCCCTGGAAAATAAATCACAGAGTAACATTTCAGTTCTAAAGTTACAGTTTGTTTTAGACTTAACAAATGTTGGTCTGAATTTTCTCACCTCGAGCTCTGAAGAGAAGAACAGTAATCACAGTGATGAGGAGGAGTTCAGCCACACGCATCACCAACATTATGTAGCTCAGAGCAGAACAATCTGTGCGAATTGTGCAACAAAGAAATGTGTCACTGAGGAAAGTAGGAAGTGAAAACATTTGAAGTAGTGTGGCTGTAGGGACGACAACGTCAGTCGGTCTATTTGTCCACCAACAATTGCCATGAAATTTTGTACAGACATTTATGTTCCCCAGAGGATGAATCCTAATGAACTCGGAAATTTCTTTTTTCCTTTAGTGCCACCATGAGGTTCACTTTGTAGTTTTTATTGAAATATCTCAGGATAAATTGTAATACCTTTGATGATCTTCTGACTTTCCATCATCAGCTCAACATTTCAAGTTGTCTAATACTTTGTTTTATGACCAAATACCTGCAATCTAATGACCTTCCCATCATCCTCTGCTGTACTTTAGGTTTTGTGCTGATTAGCAAATGTTAGCATGCTAACACATTAAACTAAGGCCTCAAACATGCTCCATGTAAAGTGCACAAACACAAATGTAAATGTCTGTCTCCAATGCCAATCTCAGCCCTCAGTGAGGTGATACAGGCTGGTTAAAGCTAATCAGTGTGTTTCCATGACCACACAAGTAAACAAAATTGTGTCTGTGGAGGGATGTGTATTGTAGGGCTGTGCAATATATCGATATTATATCATATTATATCATCTCTTGACAGCAAAATGGACTTTAGTGCACTGTGCTGCTAACTGCTCGTTCTTTTTTTTTCTACTGGGATTTATATGTTTTCATAATTTTTTTAAAGGGAATTTTTAGATAAGAAGTTAAGAAGTGAACCACCGTCGTAGGATTGAAAACCCAGAGTTAAACCTGATGTTACCTCGTTAACCCCAAATCCTGCTTCATAGTACAGAACTCTGGACTCATTTCCATTGATAATAGTTTGTATTTTTGCAGTTTGAACTGATTAAAAGTCTTTGGGAAAGAATGTCTACATCTACACTAGTAAACAGCTGTTTTCACATATTGCCGGGGCAGCAGTGGTTGAATACACTGAATAAAATGTTGAATACATATGAGTGACTTTGTTGCTCACCTTCTTGTGTTGTTGATGTCGTTGTTTCAGGTTCTGTTGTTGTTTCAGACACACCTGACAGATTAAATAACAAAAACCAACAAACTTTAAAATGAGACAAAAACACATTGTTCACCATCTGCTGTGACTAAATGAGAAAGTATGATATCATCCTAAAACTTAAATTATGATATCGACTGCAGTTGGACCTCATGTTATGAAAAATGACAGGTAGAAAAAGAAAAAGAGGAGCCTTATATACCAGGTGAGATATTTACTGTGCACTCACGTTTCACTCACTGTACACTTAAATATGAAACTGAACGTTTTACGTGAAACTTACGTTTTAAATGAGTTAAAACATGAGAAAAGTTTGAGAAATAATGCAGGAAAAGACATTTAATAAAACTCACAGCTTCTTAACAAGAAGCTGAGCAACAATGATGTCATCTTATAACTTTAAATCCATCATATAAAGAAAACTTACTGTGTTTCTCACATGAGGACTGAGGGGTGAAGTCACACAGCAGTGTCCCGCCGTTATGTTCAGTCACTTTACACTTAAATAACTCAGAATAATGTGACGGCTGATTAAGATTAGAAGCTGTAAATGTCACAGTGGCTCTGCAGGCACCTTTCTCCAGGTTTGTGAAATCATCACTATTACCCTCATATAGCCACTCCACTGCGTCTTGACAGTATTCATATTTCAGCACAGAGCAGGTTAATGTCACCTTATCATCATCCTTCTTATCATGAACTGGGGAGATATTGTGAGAAAAAGACAACAAGAGTAAAATTAACTTCATAACTGTAATTATAATCATTGTAAAGTTTCAGTACATTGTTCTAAGAAGACAGTTTGAGCTGAAAACATGAAAGAATGATGTAAATACTCACTGTAAATAACAGACAGATAAACTTTAGCATCTTGACCTTGTCGTTGTCCTGATCTGTCGTACTGTCTGCAGGTGTAACGACCAACATCATCAACTGTGACCTTCTTTATAACCAGAGAACAGTCCGCTGTAACACTCAGTCTGTTTGATTTAGCTTTGGCATTTTCACCAATCTGCCCAAGTCTAATCAGCTCTACTACTGGTGAGTTTTCTTCTCTACTGTATGTCCAGGTAGAGTGGTCACATTTGTCCTGATCATTTATCACATTTTTACAAGGCAAAGTGGCTTCATCTCCATCTCTGACAGTGATGTAAGAATCTTGTCCTGTTACTGCTGTTGAGAAGATGAGAGAGAAATATGAAAAATTAACCTAAATAAGGACATGACTGTTATCCTCACAGTTAATGTGAGGATAAGTTTAAACACAAGACATTCATAAATATGTATTATCCACTAAACTCTCTGTGTTAAATACAAGAGGGTAGTAACTAAAGTATAATATGTATCCTTACCTCTAAACTGAAGCACCAGAATCAGAAATAAAGATATTTTAATCCATCTGAATTCATCCATCTTGTTCTGACGCACTGAACGGTCAAAGTTTCTCAACTAGTGCTTCTTTAAAAGAGAGACTCAGCATCTACTTCCTGTTATTAGTAAAGTGTCACTTCCTTATAGTGACTTGAGTGTTTTTTTCCCTTCTTTCAGTTGAAGAATTTATGTAGACACAGCCTCCTATTCTCATCTCTCTAAATATCTTATAGATATTGAAACAGGCAAAGAGTCAGGTGTAGTTCAGTGTGGAGATAAAAGCCACTGATGTGTTTTTTTTTAGTTCTCAACCTGTCGGATGATGTGGAGAAAATCTGCTCCTCTGACTGGACGGATCAAACTCCTCCCTCAGTCACAGTTCAACAAGAGAAACGTCACTCACAGCAGAAAACTTCATAGTATGAGCTGAGAACTGGCGTTGACAGTGACGTCTCTCCTAACCCACCAAACACAACCACAACACTCTTCCTTTACATTGTGGTGTCTCTGCGTCAAAGTACTTCCCATCTATAACCACAAGCTCTATTCATATAATTCTTTTGAAATTGGCGTCATTCTTTTCTCACTTTCTGTGCACAGGGATAGTATTTGCATTTTTAGAGGTAAAAAACATTATCACAACTTGCATTCTTACTTTGCAGCTTGTAACATTAGAAACACTGATGTGAGCTGATGCAAAGTTTTAGCAGTAAATAAAACAGAAGGAAGTCAGTACATTTAACAAGGTCTATTACAGTTTTCACTAATTTTAGACTTGGTTTGGTTGTCGGTTGGAGGAGGAGGACTGAGGAAGTTGGAAATTAAACTGTCAAGGCGTTAAAATACAGCTTATTAAAAACTTCCTGGTGATGTTCGACACCACACGTGAACACGGAAGTGAGTCAAACTCCTCGCCCACCAGAATATGAAGCGTAGCAACAAGAAATTACTGTTAGAAAAAACAAATGTGGTGATATTTTAGTGGTTTGAGAATTGTTTGTTCCTCACTGCAGCTAATATTTTTCATTAAGAACTGAGAGGGAAGTGTTTTGGTGTGAATGTGGGTACAACATCAACCAAACTCTGGAGGTTTTACCCTCTAATGATGACCAAGTTTGCATCATAAGGCTCTTGGGAACAAACACTTTATTAACACATCAGAAAAACAGTTTCTCTTTGGACTCATGTCAAACTTAAAAAATTAATCCCTGGAAATTTTGTGGTCACTCTCTCAATTTAACTTTTATATATACAGAGTAGATACTTACAGTAGCTCAGGCAGGTATATAAGGAGTTATATAAGGGTCACATGTTACTAACACCTGTCAATCATTCATATAAAAAGATTTGGTTGCTCAGTGTTGTTGCTTTTCTGTCTTCTTCCCAGCAGTTTTGCTTCTTTCACTGTAATATGTGATCATATTCATGTACCTGTTGTTTAGGGTTGTAATGATAAGGCTCTACAGTATATGTTGCAAGACAAAAACGTGGCTTCTTTCAAAGTCTGAGTGACAGCAGTCCAGCCAATAACAACAAAATAAAATGATGGACATATTTTTCTGGGTCTTGTTTAGACAGAAACTTTTAATCATCACTATGTTTTGAAAGTGGTAGTATGCTGATTTTGTACCTATGCTGATGTGGCTGTTCAAGTTGAGGTCACAGTCCATGACGAATACCAAGGTTTTGATGACTTTACTTTTCAGCGTAAGCACTGACCTTTGACCTGTCTTCTTTGACCTTAAAACAATTATTTCAGTGTTACTTTTGATTAATGGGATGGAATTTGGGGTATCTGTATCATTACAGTAAGATATTTGAGCCAGTTTGAGCTTATATACTAACATAAGAGGCCCAATACTGTTCGACCCTTGGTGAACCACACAGATTGTCTCTTCTTTTTTTTCAATGAACACACAGTATTCTCCATCTTGTGTCGTTACAGCTGAAAAGTCAGCCTGTCTAGTCAGATGACAAAGGTAATTAAATACCAGAGACACAGTATTTTTCCTGCAGTCCAACTGCCTTTAAGAAGTCACTAAAGCATGTGCATACGGGCTCCCCGAGCTCTGCAGCAAGAGAGGCACCTTGAACAGCTCACACAAACACTTTAAACTTTCAGCCTCCGCCCAACACAAACGTCAACACAGCACCTCGTTTGCAGTCAAACTTCTCTGTCTGCAGACACCTTTTTCCTGTAAGCTAATAAATAATAATTCCATATATAGAGTCATGCTTGTCTTGCACAGTTTCAAGTTCTTGCATTAAGTTCCCCTTTTCCAACAATCACTTCTTAGAATTGGGGGCAGCATGTATCATCATCTTCAGATAACATTTCCTAGTTCTTCTTTCCTAACCGACCTCTCATTTGATATACACAAACAAAGTGCGAGACATCTTACTTAAAACAGAACAATGTGGTTATAGCATATAAAAGGTCATAGATAAGGTTGAGAGTGCATCATGTTCTTTTACAGACAAAACTGATCAGTTGAATACACCTCTACACTGGATTAATGATCATCAAACTATTAAATAGGCCATATTATGAAAAACTCACTTTCTCAGTGCTTGTGTGTATGTATTTGGGTCTCTGATGTGCCTCCTAACACACAAGCTGTGAAATAAGATCACCCAGTCAGTTTGGTGTGGGCCGGCTTGCTCTGTACTCATGTGATTCAACAAGCCATTCAGATTTGATGCCCCTTCTTACATCACATGGGGCGAAACTAGGCTAAGCTAATCTAAGGGTGAGAAATTGCCCGTATCACAGGGCTGGACTAGGGGACAGAGCCGCTGCTTGCTGACATATGCCTGCTAAAGAGACTCTTTATCATAAAGAGACTTGGAGCTTTGGAGGTTTTACCCTCTAATGATGACCAGATAAGAATCAGAAACACAAGAAGCTCACAGGAACAGACAGTCAACACTTTATGAAAAGACAAAGAGGAACTTTCTGCTGAAATCTACTTTAATCTCTGGAAGGTTTGAGGTCTCTGAGACTCCAGCAGTGCACGTTAATACATACTGATGCTGAGTTAACTTGTTTATACTTAGTTGAGCTTCAGTTCAGGCAGCTTAACATTTAATATGAAGGTTTTTCATGCTGTATGCACACTGCAGAGGTGACTTTGGTCATTTAAGCTGCGTGAAATGTATTTACAGTCATCACAATCAAGCAGTAACTACCACAGCTTGAGGCTTCAAACCGGCTCCATCTGTCTTTATATGCAGCCTATGATGATACATCAGTTCAGTTGTTATTTTCAACTCACAATGTTGTCATCAGGTGGTCTCTGGTTCCCTGGAAAATACATGACAGAGTAACATTTCAGTTCTAAAGTTGCAGTTTGTTTTACACTTAACAAATGTTGGTCTGAATTTTCTCACCTCGAGCTCTGAAGAGAAGAACAGTAATCACAGTGATGAGGAGGAGTTCAGCCACACGCATCACCAACATTATGTAGCTCAGAGCAGAACAATCTGTACGAATTGTGGAATATAGAAATGTGTCACTGAGGAAAATAGGAGGCAAAAACATTTGAAGTAGTGTGGCTGTAGGGACGACAACGTCAGTCAGTTTGTCCACCAACAATTGCCACGAAATTTTGTACAGACATTTATGTTCCCCAGAGGATGAATCCTAATGAACTTGGAGATTTCTTTTTTCCTTTAGTGCCACCATGAGGTTCACTTTGTAGTTTTTAGTGAAATATCCAACCCAGTCGCCAGAAGAAAACGTTGGCATTGAACATTTTCTGCAAACCAGAGAAACTTCTCTTCATCTTTGTGCCTAAACCTATGCAGACCTTAACCACAGCGTTGTCACACCGTAAAACATCATTATTAAACGGGTACAAATGTTAATATGCTACGTTTGTAGAAATGTTAATATGCTACGTATTACACGTGTTGAATGTGGTTTTATTCTGGTGACCAGGCTGAAATATCTCAGGATAAATTGTAATATCTTTGATGATCTTCTGACTTTCCATCATCAGCTCAACATTTCAAGTTGTCTAATACTTTGTTTTATGACCAAATACCTGCAATCTAATGGTATCCCATCATCCTCTGCTGTACTTTAGGTTTTGTGCTGATTAGCAAATGTTAGCATGCTAACACATTAAACTAAGGCCTCAAACATGCTCCATGTAAAGTGCACAAACACAAATGGAAATGTCTGTCTCCAATGCCAATCTCAGCCCTCAGTGAGGTGATACAGGCTGGTTAAAGCTAATCAGTGTGTTTCCATGACCACACAAGTAAACAAAATTGTGTCTATGGAGGGATGTGTATTGTAGGGCTGTGCAATATATCGATATGATATCAATATTGTGATATGAGATTAGATATCGTCACCTTTGATGACACTTTTGAATCACTCACAGAGAAAGAACGGAGAATTCCTGTCTGTACGAAGGTGGCAAAGTTCAGCTGGAGCTTCATCAGACTGCTCAGCATGATTGTTTTGAGCAGATGTGAACTCAAACCAAAGGGGGTCAGCTCTCTGTTGTTGCTATAGCGACCCCAGCTGCAACACTCAGACTGCAGCTCACGCTTGTGTCACATTAACAATTTTCAGGTAACACTCTCCAGAACGCAACGCACGAAATTGATCTTGCGTGGAGCATGTTCACAGATGATGAACATTTTAAACACTTTAAACGTTATACCTGCTACACATCAGTATGTTAGCAGTAAAAGCACTGCTGTGCCTCAGTACAGCCTCACAGAGCCACTAGCATGGCTGCATGACTCTTACACTTCTTCCTAACATACAGCGAGTGAGCGAACTGTAATGCATGCAGCAAGAAAATTTGTCCAAATATACTACGAGTGATGTCGCAGTGCTGAGTTTGAGTGTGTGTGGAGGACTGGACGAGCCGCTGCTTGCCGACAGAGTGCCGAGGAGCTCTGGAGGAGAGAGGGATAAAATGATAGAGTCCTGGACTCATTTCCATTGATAATAGTTTGTTTTTTGCAATTTGAACTGATTAAAAGTCTTTGGGAAAGAATGTCTACATGTACACTAGTAAACAGCTGTTTTCACATATTGCCGGGGCAGCAGTGGTTGAATACATTGAATAAAATGTTGAATACATATGAGTGACTTTGTTGCTCACCTTCTTGTGTTGTTGAAGTCGTTGTTTCAGGTTCTGTTGTTGTTTCAGACACACCTGACAGATTAAATAACAAAAACCAATAAACTTTAAAATGAGAAGAAAAAAAATGTTTACCATCTGCTGTGACTAAATGAGAAAGTATGATATCATCTTAAAACTTAAAATATATCAAATAAACAAATGCAGTTTGTTGTGGTCGTACCTGTTTTTTTCCTGCTTTCAGTTATATTTTCATTTGTTGTCGTTGTTGGCTGAGTTGTTGTTGTTTTTCCTTCCTCACCTGGACAAACAACATCACAAACTGTTCAGTAAGAGAATGCATCACGTTTACCATCTGCAGCAACCAAAGAATAAACAATGATGAAATATTTATACTTAAAATACATCAAATAAACAAATGTAGTTTGTTATTTTTCATATCAGAATAAAGTGATTTTAAACAGCTCATCATCTTCTCACCTGGTTTCTCACATGACAACTGAGGACTGATGTTACACAGCTGCACTTTTACATTGTTGGGATTTGTGACTTCACACTTCAGTAACTCATGATTTGATGTGCAAATAAAATGAGAAGTCAGGAAGGACACAGTGGCTGAACAGGTAGACTGTGATGTCTGCATGGTTCTGGTATTTGTGTCCAAGTTTTTTCCTTTATACAACCACTTTCACTATGTGTCTGCACTCATCATATGTCAACACAGAGCAGTTTAACGTCACCTCATTATTGTCCTTATGTTCAGTCACTGGTGAAGATGGAGATATTGTGAGAGAAAGACAACAAGAGTCAGATTAACTTCATCACTGTGATCATAATTATTGTAATGTTTCAGTATATTGTTCTAACAAGACAGTTTGAGCTGAAAACATTATGATGTAAATACTCACTGGTAACAACAGACAGATAAACCTGAGAGTCTTGACCTTGTTGTTGTCCTGATTTGAACTGTCTGCAGCTGTAACAACCAACATCCTCAACTGTGACCTTCTTTATAACCAGAGAACAGTTCGCTGTAACACTCAGTCTGTCTGATTTAGCTTTGGCTTTTTCCCCAATCTGCCCAAGTTTAATCAGCGCTACTGCTGCTGTGTTTCCTGAACCAACAAAGAGCCAGGTAGTACTGTTACATTTATCCTGATCCTTTATCACGTTTTCACAAGACAAAGTGACTTTCTCTCCATCTCTGACAGTGACCTCCATCACCTTGTGCTTTTTTTTTGTGATGAGGCATCTGCGTCACGTCCTCCTGGTTGCTGAACGTCATATTTCTGTCTGTAAGAGAGGACATTTTTTAATGTAAATGTTTGATTTAAAAAAAAAGCGAGAACATGCAGAATTAAAAAAAAAAAACTAAGTAAAACAACCTGAACAAAAGATACAAGAACACACTAAAACCAGACTGACAAACTGGTTAACTTGATGATCTGATGACCCCTAACATGATGAAATGATGGTGTGTCAACGGTTGGTGGGCTGTCAGTTCCTTATTCTGTTGAAAACTTAATAAGAAGTTACACCACTGCAATGAATTGCACAGTTTTTAGACCTGGCACTTCCCTTTTTATGTTCCCTCAGTAAAAATAATACTACACTTCTCATTTATGTATTATTAATTTACTCCCTCTGATTTGACTCATCGTTTAAAATTAGGACCATACTTTCTAAGACAAACTCTACCAGATCAATAAGGCTGTTTGTATGTCTTATGAGAAGCACTTTGAATTGCCTTGTTGTTGAAAGGTGATATTCAAATAAACTTGCCTTACCTAACACCATCATAAGGTCCATCCATCCATCCATTTACCGCCACTTATCCAGGACCAGGTGGTGGTGGCTTCAGACTGGGTAAGGTAACCCAGACATCCTTCAATGCACTCCAGCTCCTCCTGGGGGATCCCAGGGTGTTCCTCCCAGGCCAGAAGAGATATGTAGTCCCTCCAGTGTGTTCTGGGTCTGTCCCAGGGTCTCCCACCAGTAGGATGTGTCTGAACACCTCCAGAAGGAGGCGTCCAGGAGGCATCCTAACCAGGTGCCCAAACCACCTCAACTGGCCCATCTCGATACTCCGAGCTCTCTCCGGATCTCCATACTCCTCACCGTATCTCTAAGGCTGAGCCCAGACACCCTCCGGAGGAAACTCATTTCGGCTGCTTCAGTGATCTCATTCTTTTGGTCACTGCCCAAAGCTCGTGACCAGAAGTGATGGTTGGAACATAAACTGACTGGCTCAGCTCCTTCTTCACCACATCATCAGGTCAACATTTTAGTTTTGTCCGAAAAACTTAAATACCTGCAAAATTAATGACATCAGCCTCAGGTGTACTTTGTGCTAATAAGCTAATGTTAGCGTGCTAATATGCTAAACTACAGTAAATGAAGAACACAGTTAACACATCTGCTAATCATTAGCATATTAGCATTGTTATTGTAAGTTTAAGTTTAGTATAGTACTTTTCATACAGTGGTTGTAACTCAAGGTGCTGTACACATAAGAAAAACATTAAAATTAAGAAAAATACATTAAAAATAACAAAACATTTAAATACGTTAAAAATAAAACATTAAAGTGCACAAAGTGCAATAAACATACATAGATGTTGGGGAGGAAGTTAATTGAAGGCCAGTCTGTACAGGTGAGTTTTTACTTGGCTTTTAAAGGTGCTTGCTGAGGTCGCTTCTTAATTTCTGTTGGTAAAGTTTTCCATAATTAAGGTGCGTAAGAAGGCGGCGTCCCCAATGTTTTTTTGGGTGTGGTACTGTGAGAGCAGCAGTACCTAAAGGCCTAAGGGAGGACTAATAATGAATGTTTCACAAATCTGAAACTATGTTTTAATGACTCTTTGGAGTCTCCTTGGTAATCTAGTCCAGATTTGACAGGTCTTAGTGGTTTTTGATCTAGACCTGGTCTAATGTGGTCAGGATAAAGAAATATCAGTGAAATCACCCTTTTTCCTTTTTCATAAGCAAAATAAAGGTTTTACAAATCTGAAAGTGCATTTAAACAGCGTTAAGGCTTTTGCTATGATGCCTAATACTTCTTCGTAAGTGTAACTGATGAGAAAACAGAGAATCAGCTGCAACATTAATTATTTCTGTTTACCTTTGTTCTCTCAGGAAACTGCCCTCCTTCGACTGTGTCAGTGATCAAACCAAACAGCCAACCAAAGGTCATGGTCAGTATTCAAAGTAACCAAAAAAAGGAGCGGACTGTCTATTCCATCCCATCTCCAAAGTCTCAAAAGTCAATGAGCGAGTGAATGTTGAGCAGTTGTGAGCTCAAAGGGACGGTCGAGCTCACTCTTGTCAGAGCCCTGTGTTTGCTGCTTCCTGTTCTACTCTCTATACTGTTCTTTTTATGATAACTTATACTGACTTTTACCTTTTTTATTCTTTCTCTTATTTTATGTGATTCCTAACTTCACCTTAAAGGTGATACTAAACTGAAAAAATATACATTGTAAATAAAGAATAAAAGCATTTTTAAAAGTAATACAATTGATAAACCTCAATAAATTATTCAAAACTGATCATTACAGGCAACACGTTTAAAATGAAAACAAGATTTTAAAGCTTGAACTACAATGCTACCACATCCATCACTGAGCACAATAAACGTTTGATAGTAGGTTCATTAAGTAAAATGTTACATATCTTATGTTATTTATATTTCAAGAAACTACCATATGAATTTTGCTTTATTACTTCTCCTTTTTACATTGTGATACCACTTAACTTACGACACCCCTTCTGGATAAACAGCTTTTTTGAGCAATACATTCTGAAACTGATCATAAAAAATGAATCATGTGATGACGTGAGTTTGGTTTGTTTGGTTAGCCGATGGTAGCGTAGAGGCTGCTGGGATCAGTGGAGGCTGCAGCAGAAGAGGAGGAAGCTTTTACAGTGCTGTAGGTCACTGCATAATCTTCATCAGCATTATCTTTGCCCCGAACCTGAGAAACAGCACAACATAAATTACACAAGATACAACTATGTGAAATCCTCCACAACACACTGCCACATGTTGAAAGACAACAGAAACATCAGACTTCTTACCCGGGCTTTACTGTCGGTCTTCCTTGTGTGGCTGATGGAGGCGTAGGAAACACCACCTTCAGGATCATCCTACACAGTGAAGACAACATACTGCTCAGTAACATGTAGATTGATGTGGACTCACTACAACACTACTTCTATTTTATTACAATAAACACTTTAACTTCTATTACTTCTGCAAAGGAGGTCATGTGATGTTTCTTTTAAATGGTGTCTTGAAATGTTGTGGTTTGACAGGCCACTGTTTAATACTAATGTTCCTTTCTGGTGTAGTCCAGTTGCATCATCTAACTTCCCTTTTCATCTTTACTGCACACCCTCAAGACCGTGAGAGTGCATCTCATACAGTTACAACTTAGAGAACAAACAGAAGCCTCAGTGAGTGTTACTCTGTGCTGGGTGTTGTGTGTGATCTCACCGTGTCCTGACTGGTTTCTGGAGCAGGCTGAGTCTCTGCAGGGTTTAAGCTCAGTCCCTGGACAAATAAAGTATAGTTACATTTGGTGAAAAAGCATCTCACAGTTCAGTTAAAACAGATGTTGTAAGGACACATTACAAGCAACACCTGTGCAATGTATTCAGTATATCTGTGCAGGTTTCAGGTACAGGTAGTATGATAGATGAGTGTCGGGAACATCTGTCAACTATAAAATACAATTAAAAGTGAATAATATTTAAACTCACAGTGCTGTCATCCATCTGTGTTTTGTTCTCTGAAAAAAGAAAAGAGAGAGTCAACTTTAACTTCTAGTGAAAATCCAAGTTTATCTAAACTTTTTGTTAGTAAAGTTTAATCTGTAAATGTTTTCTCACCTTTAGCTCTCTTCCGTCTGATGAGAACCACAACAATTATCAACAGTGCTACTAAAACCACAGCCAGAAGGACGTACAACCACGACCAGTCTGGAAAAAGAATGAAAACATTAAAAACATTTTCAGTTCAGTTTAAACCCTGTAACTAAAAAACAAAGAAATGTGAGCACTTTTTGGGAAAGTTTTATAGTTTTATTCAACTTTTTGTACCAAATCAAACAGTTTAGATTAAAAGTCTTTGGGAAAGAATGTCTACATCTACACTAGTAAACAGCTGTTTTATATATTGAAAATGAGACAAAAACACATTGTTCACCATCTGCTGTGACTAAATGAGAAACATTTATATCAACCTAAAACTTAAAATACATCAAATAAATAATGCAGTTTTGTTATTTTTCATATCAGAATAAAGTGATTTTAAACAGCTCATCATCTTCTCACCTGGTTTCTCACATGACAACTGAGGACTGAAGTTATACAGCTGCACTTTTCTATTGTTGGGATCTGTGACTTCACACTTCAAAAACTCATGATTTGATGTGCAAATAAAATGAGAAGTCAGGAAGGACACAGTGACTGAACAGGTAGACTGTGATGTCTTCAAGTCTTTGATATCTTTGTCCACATCTTTACCCTGATACACCCACTTCACTGTGTGTTTGCACTGTCCATCATATGTCGACACAGAGCAGCTTAACGTCACCTCATTATTGTTCTTATGTTCAGTCACTGGTGAAGATGGAGATATTGTGAGAGAAAGACAACAAGAGTCAGATTAACTTCATCACTGTAATCATAATTATTGTAATATTTCAGTATATTGTTCTAACAAGACAGTTTGAGCTGAAAACATTATGATGTAAATACTCACTGGTAACAACAGACAGATCAACATGAGAGTCTAGACCTTGTTTTTGTCCTGATTTGAACTGTCTGCAGAAGTAACTACCAACATCCTCAACTGTGACCTTCTTTATAACCAGAGAACAGTTTGCTGTAACACTCAGTCTGTCTGATTTAGCTTTGGCTTCTTCACCAATCTGCCCAAGTTTAATCAGCACTACTGTTGTGCTTCCTGAACCACCAAAGAGCCAGGTAGTACTGTCACATTTATCCTGATCAGTCGTCACATTTTCACAATGCAAAGTAACTTCATCTCCATCTCTGACAGTGAAGGAGGAATGTTGTCCAGTTATGTCTGCTGAGAGATATGAGAGAGGAATATGAACAATTAAATGAAATAAATAGAAATATGACTGTCATGTTCATTGTTAGTGTGAGGATCATTTTAGATACAACAGAACTTTCTAAATGTGTCTCATCTTCAGTTTTCAGCTCATTAAACTCAACATATTAACAACTAACAACATACTCGTCTCAATTTAAGAAGGTTAATAAAATACTAAATTAATCTTTTTTTCTTACCTGAAAACTGAAGCACCAGTATCAGAAACAACATTTGAATCCGTCTGAATTCAACCATCCTGCTTCTCTCTCTCATCGATCTCTGCTTCTCTTAACTGTCGCAGTCTCTAAAGTAATGTGTGAAGTAAGGCGTCTTCTTCCTGTCATTTGTACGTGTGACACTTCCTCTTCCTCATTCTGCTGCATGTACAGTCCAGGCAGTAAGTATTTGGACAGTTACACAGTTTTTGTTCTTCAGGCTCTGTGTTTCAGCACATTCAATCTGTAATAAAACAATGAATACTGCATTAAAGTACCAAGTCTCAGCTTTAATTAGAGTAGTAACTGTAACTGTAAATGTCCAAATACTTACTGTCTGGACTGTATGTAGGCAGACTGATCAGAGTTTTGTCTCTGAATTCTTTTGCAACCGAAAACTAATGAACATATTTACTTTTGACAGTTTAGTTCTTATTCACTGTGACCGACAAGACATTGACTCACATTTCTTGATCAGTAATATGACGGGTAAGCAGCACTAAAGAGGTCAGAGGTCAGATGTCACAGCTGTCTGACAAAGATCTTGTGAAACTGGGATGTAATCACGGATCACAAGGTAAAGAAATATGTTTCTGCAGTCAGAGCAGCCATATTAAACCATATTAAGATTCAACAAGTGCACACTGTGCTCGTTCCCACGGTGTATTTATGACAACGACGTGTTTAACCTCCTGAAAATAAGAAGAGGAAGTTGAACGTGTGAAGACTGTTAAGTAAGGTAAATGGTTGCAGTAATGCAACTCTTCTTAGGAAACACACAGACAGACATGTTAATCCATCTGAATTCAACCATCGTGCTTCACGATCCTTCTTTGTCGATATCTTCAGAACAAGAGATCGACGCTCTCAACTGTCAGAGTCTGTAAAGTAGTTTGTGTTGTAGAGAGATACAGCATCTACCTCCTGCAGTTAGTGTGATGTCACTTCCTCATAGTGACACTTAGTCTTTTGTCAGCTGTTGGATTTACTGTATTTTCATCCAAACAGTCAAAAACTCATTTTTACTTTGACATTTGTAACATTTAGTTGTGTCTCATCCACAGTGATGCAACGTTTTTGATCAGCAATAACAGAAGCTGCCGACAGTCAGAGGTCAGAGGTCACAGCAGCCTGACAAAGATTGAACAGGATGAACATGTAGGATGGAGACATGATTATGTGTCACTGATTACAAGACAAAGGAATATGTTTCTGCCTTTAAAAGAGACATTGAGGCAATCTCATGCTGTAAGAAGCAAACTACTGTATATTAAGGCTCATATTTTGTCTCAAGTGCACACTGTGTCCAGTCCCATGATGCATTTGTGACAATGACGTGTTTTACCTACTGAAAGGAAGAAGATAAGAATTGAGGAAGTTGAACGTGTGCAGATTGTTAGTTAAGATAAATGTTTGCAATAATGCAACTCTTCTTTTCTGTAGATAGTGTTTATTAGAAAACAGACAGGATTCATGGTGACGTCTGACAGCACACATGAACAGACAGGTTAAGAGTCAAACTTTGACTCTTGATGCTCAACATGGTGCAACATGGTGATACTGTAGCAGCTGTAAAAGAACAGATAAGATGATGTTTTAGTGGTCTGAGACCTGTTAGTTCCTCATTGTATCTTTGAGGTCAGTTTTTCTGAGAAATGAGAGGTGTGTCAAGTGTTTTAGTGAGAATGTGGAAACAACAGCAGCAGAGCTCTGGAGGTTTTACCCTCTAATGATGACCAGATAAGAATCAGAAACACAAGAAGCTCACAGGAACAGACAGTCAACACTTTATGAAAAGACAAAGAGGAATTTTCTGCTGAAATCTACTTTAATCTCTGGAAGGTTTGAGGTCTCTGAGACTCCAGCAGTGCACGTTAATACATACCGATGCTGAGTTAACTTGTTTATACTTAGTTGAGCTTCAGTTCAGGCAGCTTAACATTTAATATGAAGGTTTTTCATGCTATATGCACACTGCAGAGGTGACTTTGGTCATTTAAGCTGCGTGAAATGTATTAACAGTCATCATAGTGAAGCAGTAACTTCCACAGCTTGAGGCTTTGTTACGTGTGGCATGTAGGTGCAATACTGCACACTGCCTGTGGGAGTGTTTTCTCTGTCTCTCTCTCTCTCTCGTTCTCTCTCTCTCTCTCTCTCTCTCTCTCGCTTTCGCTCTCTCCGGTGCTCTTCCTCTCTCTCTCTCTCTGCCTTCCTTTGTAGGAATGAAGCACCTGGAGCCAATTATTCCATGAGAGAAAAGGGGGAACCTGAGGGGCAGTGTGGACACACACCCGATTACTGACAGCAGCAGTGGCTTATGGGGAATTTTTCTTCTTCTTCTCTTAGTTTTCTTCTCAACATGGTTTAGAGTGTTGGGTTTTGTTATTTTAGTTTGGGATGGAGATTACCGGTAGTCTAGTTTTTGGGTTTGGTTTTGATTAGGTTGAGTACACTTTTCTTTTAATAGGTAGGGGAATGAGCTGGGTGCAACGGCCCATGGCGTGGCTGGCCCAGTAACTTCCCATCTTTTGTTCTTTTTGGCTGGGATCTTCATCTCCTTCTGTTTGTTTTTTTTCTTTACCTTTTAAGTATGGTTAAATAGTTGAAAAATAAATGGCTGTTGTTAAAGCAGAGGTTTTGGCGTCCTTGTTATGTTTCGGTCTCCAGGGGGAGCCTTTGTTTGGTGAGGCCGTAACATATTGGGGGCTCGTTTAAACGTTTTGTCACACTGGCGTTGCTTTTGTAGACTTGTTTTCAACACAGAGTGCAGGTAAGTTGTTGTTGGCTTTGTTTGTTTCACCTTAGTGTGGTAACTGTGCGTTTTGGTTCAGCACAGTTACTCGTGACTACAAACTGTGTCTTTGTAACTTTTTTTTTTGCCTCTCCAAGTGTTAATGGATACATAGTTGACACTGTGGGGTGTTGCATTGATACATTGTTTCATTTGCTAGTTGTTTGATAGTGCATACGTTGTGTGTGTTAGTAAAGTTTTACACACACGTGTGTTGGACGCCACTGACCGTGTGCTGCTGTCTTGTATGGGCAACATTTGGTGTGTGTGTGTGTTTTGTATCAGGCTGTAGTTGACCTGTTCTTCTGGTTTTGTGGTTGAACTTGGATTCTGATGGAGTTTAATCTTGAAGAGTTTGCTGCGCAGCCTAGCCTTGATAAATTCCATCATTGCATGAAGGAACATTTGATTGTTATTGCTGAGCATTTTGGTGTCAGTGTGTCCAAAAATTTGAGGAAACAAGTGATAAAATCAAAATAAATAAAATCAAACCGGCTCTGTCTGTCTTTATATGCAGCCTATGATCACAATGCATCGTCATGTGCTTTAACACTGCTGAATGTAGATTGAATTATTGGATTTCTGTGCATTCTCAGGTAACTTTGCGTGTATTTCTATTTGTATTTAGACACATTTTAGATCCAAGTGTGAACAGAGGGAAGATTTAGAGGTGAAAGAACAGACAGATAAGGGAAGTTGTATTCTGAGTAGAAGCAGGACGTCTATAGCTGAGAATATCCACCTTTCATTATCAGTCAGAACACTGTTAGTACATGAAATAATTACACAACACAGTGTAGAATTAAGTGGTTAATATTTCTTTATTTGCAAATTATATTATTATCAGATATAATAAAGAGAAGACTGTTACTGACTGCAGTAAGACTCAAAGCTCATTCAAACCAAACACATGTTGGCTTCCTGACAAACATGTTAACAATGATAAATGAAAGTTAATATCAGTAATGGTAATGGTATGTATTTGTTCTTCAGCGCAAACAGGAGAAAATTGCTCAATCAGCTGGTAAATAGTAAAAACAACAATTTTGAAGCCAGGACTTCAGTTTGAAAGCCTAATAAAATCAAATGCATGGTTATATGCTATTGTGGCCATGGGATCAAAAAATAACTTTTATGGGTTTACATTGGGCTGTTTTTTTCCATAAGGATTTAAGTGTCTGTATTTTGGCTACACACACACACACACACACCAATTTCTTCATACACACATATACATCACATTTAGACAACCCTACCCACATATACAACTCAATGAAGCTGTAATATACTTGGCTGCAGTGTTCATAATAGAGGATTAGTGCCCCTAGTGGAACCAGGAAAATAGCATGCATTTTGCACAAAGGGTTAAAAAAGGGAAAATGGCTCAATCAGCTGGAAAATATGAAAAACTAAAATTTTGAAGCCAGGACTTCAGTTTGAAAGACTAATAAAATCAAATGCATGGTTATATGCTATTGTGGCCATGGGATCAAAAAATAGTTTTTATAGGTTTACATCGGGCCGTTTTTTTCCATAAGGATTTAAGTGTCTGTATTTTGGCTACACACACACACACACACACACACACACACACACACACTAATTTCTTCATACACACATATACATCACATTTAGACAACCCTACCCACATATACAACTCAATGAAGCTGTAGTATACATGGCTGCAGTGTTCATAATAGAGGATTAGTGCCCCTAGTGGAACCAGGAAAATAGCATGCATTTTGCACAAAGGGTTAAAAAAGGGAAAATGGCTCAATCAGCTAGAAAATATGAAAAACTAAAACTTTGAAGCCAGGACTTCTACATCTAAAAACTACCAAGCGGTCAAAAACAGAAACAGTCAACAGTTTAGAACAAACAGGCTTTTATTTTGAAGTTACTGAGAAATACTGAGATCTCTTACTTTAGTAAAAGTAGCAATACCACAATGAAAAAATGCTCCATTACAAGTAAAAGTCCTACATTCAACATTTTACTTAAGGAAAAGTACATAAGTACTGGCAACAAAATCTACTTACAGTATCAAAAGTAAAAGTACTCTATGTGCAAAATGTTCCCCATTTAAAACGTTATATTCATCATATACTGTATATATTTTTATACTGATTCATTGATACGTACATGTAAGCAGAATTTTAATGTTGTTAAGGTAGAGCTCATTTTAAAAACTTATACTGTTGGGGAGTCTAATCTATAACAATGCTATTTTATAGTTATTTTATAAAGTGATCATATGTTTTATGTACAAAGTAGAGATCTGAAAAGTAGCTGGTAACTATAACTGTGAAAGAAATGTCACACAGTTAAAAAGTACAATATTTCACTCTGAAATGTAGTGAAGTAGAAGTACAAAGATTTTGATTTGTGTGTCTGATTTGTGACATCACAGCTAGCTTTGAGCCAATCATAGTCCAGTGGGCAACTTACATGTACACGTGTGTAAACTTGAAGCCTCCAGTGCACACACACTGAGAATGGACTTTACAGTGAAGTAAGCGACCTCTTGTGTTCAGCAGTTAAACTTTTGAAATTAACAATGTTTATATTTTCATAGATTCTGGATTTTTCAGTGAGTGAGAAGAAGTAAAATTTATTTAAAGAATTTTAAACTAGTTGACTGAACTATTTTGTGGAAAACCCAGATCAGACACAAGCAGATATTTTTATAGACTGTATCTTAAAACATGTGGATCTTTAATGTTTAGTTTGGAATTCCTCTGTTTAACATGACCCTATAAATGCAGATTTGATCTCACACTTTTTTTTTTCGTGTGTGCAAAAAAACACTGCACACATGTCATTGAATCTCCACCTTTAACTGACACTGAAGCATTTGCGTACTATATGAAATACAAGTGAATGTGTTAAACATTTTAATTAGCAGATTATATCAATTATAATAAAGAAGAGACTGTTACTGACTCAACAGTCAACAACAATACACAATAAAAGTTAACTAAAATTAAAGCTGCAAGCAGCGTTGGTCGGGACCTCGCACTCTGGCTCGTCGGGATCAGATCATTTTGCTTTTTAAAAATGTGGTGTGCTTTAATTTTGAAAGTTTGATTGACAGGATGAGAATTTTCTGCAGGGTGAGACATGTCTGTCTTGCTCACACCTGTGTCCTCAAAATTACGCAAGTTTTGGGCCCATTCACTTGAATTTCAATAGTAAATTGAAAACTCTTGATGAGTTTGTGTGTAAAACAAATTATTTTCCTAATTTTCATCAAGTCTATTTTTAGAAAAGGAAAGACTTTTAACCCACATGACCTGGTGAAAGTTTGATTGACATGTGTACTGTCAGGTATGTAGAGACAATAAGTAACTGCAGCTGGACACAGAAAAACACTCATATATTTGAATGGAGAGTGTGAGTGAACCCACACCTTTTTGAAGCTTTACTGCTTCCACATAGTTTTAGATACAAACTTCATTTGAACTTTAAATGAGTCACAAGACTTTGACCTACAAATCTTGAATTTACATGTTTTTTTCTATCTTTTATTGTTTTTGAGATATTAGAGTGTGAGTTTTAAAGTCTTTTCTTGTTCTTTCATCTTATCAGATAAAATCCAGCTGCTGTGTTCTGAACTCACTACAAGTCAGAACAGTTTTCACAGCTGATGAAGGAAAAAGGCTTTTAAATGTAAGATGTCATCAGGACTTGAATATCATTCTGCAAATCCTTTTTGGTTCACTAGAACACCAACATCTGATGTAACATAAAGCTGTAAAGAGATGTTTAACTAATGACTAACTTCTCTGGTGAGTCTTTGTTACAGTTGTTGATCAGTGGAACTTGACATAGGTAGAAGTTTCTCCCAAGTTTTCATAGTTCACCGTACTGCCATCTTCATCATTACACTCCTGTGGAAAACAACACAACACACATGAGATTCTGAGTTAAGAAGGAAAAAATAAATGTTAAAGTCAGCAGAACCTGAACGCACCATCAGA
The DNA here is from genome assembly GCF_963924715.1 of Thunnus thynnus. NCBI lineage: Eukaryota > Metazoa > Chordata > Actinopteri > Scombriformes > Scombridae > Thunnus > Thunnus thynnus. Next base: position 3,579,964 of record NC_089534.1, on the reverse strand, counting down.
TATTTACCTGACTGGCTGCTGGACCAGAACGCTTCGCTGTTTGGCTTCTTACTGAGTTTAAAACCTGCACAAACACAAACAGTGAGACATTCACAGTCCTGCACTGACTTACAGTCTCTTAATGTACACATTTGTCTTTTTATACATCAGTTCAGTTGTTATTTTCAACTCACAATGTTGTCATCAGGTGGTCTCTGGTTCCCTGGAAAATAAATGACAGAGTAACATTTCAGTTCTAAAGTTACAGTTTGTTTTACACTTAACAAATGTTGGTCTGAATTTTCTCACCTCGAGCTCTGAAGAGAAGAACAGTAATCACAGTGATGAGGAGGAGTTCAGCCACACGCATCACCAACATTATGTAGCTCAGAGCAGAACAATCTGTGCGAATTGTGCAACAAAGAAATGTGTCACTGAGGAAAGTAGGAAGTGAAAACATTTGAAGTAGTGTGGCTGTAGGGACGACAATGTCAGTCGGTCTATTTGTCCGCCAACAATTGCCACGAAATTTTGTACAGACATTTATGTTCCCCAGAGGATGAATCCTAATGAACTTGGAGATTTCTTTTTTTCCTTTAGTGCCACCATGAGGTTCACTTTGTAGTTTTTATTGAAATATCTCAGGATGAATTGTAATATCTTTGATGATCTTCTGACTTTCCATCATCAGCTCAACATTTCAAGTTGTCTAATACTTTGTTTTATGACCAAATACCTGCAATCTAATGACCTTCCCATCATCCTCTGCTGTACTTTAGGTTTTGTGCTGATTAGCAAATGTTAGCATGCTAACACATTAAACTAAGGCCTCAAACATGCTCCATGTAAAGTGCACAAACACAAATGGAAATGTCTGTCTCCAATGCCAATCTCAGCCCTCAGTGAGGTGATACAGGCTGGTTAAAGCTAATCAGTGTGTTTCCATGACCACACAAGTAAACAAAATTGTGTCTGTGGAGGGATGTGTATTGTAGGGCTGTGCAATATATTGATATGATATCAATATCGTGATATGAGATTAGATATCGTCACCTTTGATGACACTTTTGAATCGCTCACAGAGAAAGAACAGAGAATTCCTGTCTGAATGAAGGTGACAAAGTTCAGCTGGAGCTTCATCAAACTGCTCGTATGTTGTTTTTGAGCAGAAGTGAACTCAAACCAAAGGGGGTCAGCTCTCTGTTGTTGCTATAGCGACCCCAGCTGCAACGCTCAGACTGCAGCTCACGCTTGTGTCACGTTAAGAATTTTCAGGTAACACTCTCCAGAACGCAACGCATGAAATTGATCTTGCGTGGAACATGTTCACAGATGATGAACATTTTAAACACTTTAAACGTTATACCTGCTACACATCAGTATGTTAGCAGTAAAAGCACTGCTGTGCCTCAGTACAGCCTCACAGAGCCACTAGCATGGCTGCATGACTCTTAGTCTTGGTTTAAAAGATTTTGGCTACTTATCAAAATTTCAAGACTTCGTTTGTGGGTAGTTTTGCAATGTGAACTGATTAAAAGTCTTTGGGAAAGAATGTCTACATCTACACTAGTAAACAGCTGTTTTCACATATTGCCGGGGCAGCAGTGGTTGAATACATTGAATAAAATGTTGAATACATATGAGTGACTTTGTTGCTCACCTTCTTGTGTTGTTGATCTCATTGTTTCAGGTTCTGTTGTTGTTTCAGCCACACCTGACAGATTAAATAACAAAAACCAACAAACTTTAAAATGAGACAAAAACACATTGTTCACCATCTGATGTGACTAAATGAGAAACATTTATATCAACCTAAAACTTAAAATACATCAAATACACAAATGCAGTTTTGTTATTTTTCATACGATAATAAAGTGATTTTAAACAGCTCATCATCTTCTCACCTGGTTTCTCACATGACAACTGAGGACTGAAGTTATACAGCTGCACTTTTCCACTGTTGAGATCTGTGACTTCACACTTCAAAAAATAATTTGATTTGTAAATAAAATGAGAATTCAACAAGGACGCAGTGGCTGAACAGGTAGACTGTGATGTCTTCAAGTCTTTGTTATCTTTGTCCACATCTTCACCCTGATACACCCACTTCACTGTGTGTCTGCACTCATCATATGTCGACACAGAGCAGCTTAACGTCACCTCATTATTGTCCTTATGTTCAGTCACTGGTGAAGATGGAGATATTGTGAGAGAAAGAAAACAAGAGTCAGATTAACTTCATCACTGTAATCATAATTATTGTAATGTTTCAGTATATTGTTCTAACAAGACAGTTTGAACTGAAAACATTATGATGTAAATACTCACTGGTAACAACAGACAGATCAACCTGAGAGTCTTGACCTTGTAGTTGTCCTGATTTGAACTGTCTGCAGGTGTAACGACCAGCATCCTCAACTGTGACCTTCTTTATAACCAGAGAACAGTTCGCTGTAACACTCAGTCTGTCTGATTTAGCTTTGGCTTCTTCACCAATCTGCCCAAGTTTAATCAGCTCTACTGCTGCTGTGCCTATTGAATGACTGAAGAGCCAGGTAGTACTGTTACATTTATCCTGATCCTTTATCACGTTTTCACCAGGCAAAGTGACTTTCTCTCCATCTCTGACAGTGAAGGAGAGGAAAGTTTGTCCAGTTACTGCTGTTGAGCAAAAAAGAGAAAAACTATGAAAACCATTTAAAATAAGAATATGAAAAACATGGTGTGGAGAAAGTTGATGATAATTCTTAACAAATCACTCACGACGCCCAAAACAAAATAATTAGTCTTCTAAGTTAAATGAATGTTTATTAAATGCTGTTTTATGTTTTTAAAGCAGTCTTACCTGTCAGAGGAAGCAGCAGCAGCAGTAGAAATAATGAAATCCATCTGAAACCAGACATTCTGCTGTGTCTCTCTCAGTGTCTAATGAACTAATGTGTCCTCAGATAAAAAGTCGTCCGTATGGTGAAGAGATGTAGATGTCACTCCCCTATGATTGCTTCACTTGTTGGTTTTGTGCTTTTTTTTGTGATGAGGCATCTGCGTCACGTCCTCCTGGTTGCTGAACTTCATATTTCTGTCAGTAAGAGAGGACATTTTTTAATGTAAATGTTTGATTTAAAAAAAAAAGCGAGAACATGCAGAAATTCAAAAAAACTAAGTAAAATAACCCAAACAAAACACAAAAGAACACACTAAAACCAGACTGACAAACTGGTTAACTTGATGACCTGATGACCCCTAACATGATGAAATGATGGTGTGTCAATGGTTGGTGAGCTGTCAGTTCCTTATTCTGTTGAAAACTTAATAAGAAGTTACACCACTGCAATGAATTCACAGTTTTTAGACCTGGCACTTCCCTCTTTATATTCCCTCAGTAAAAATAATACTCCATCTCTCATCTATTTATTATTAATTTACTCCATCTGATTTGACTCATCGTTTAAAATTAGGTACATACTTTCTAAGACAAACTCCACCAGATCAATCCAAAAGTTAACAAATATTCGATAAGGTTACTGCGTCTGGTGGACCTCCAGAATGCTTCAGTTTCTACCAAATCTATCTCTGTTTTGTCCTCAGCTACAAACATTACATAATTTCTCTCTAGAAATACAAACACCTTGATGACTTCTCTCCTTTTAAAGAATACTGTGGATCAAATCATTTATACTTGGCTCTCAGGATGTCCGTTGTTAGTTCAGACTGAAGTGAAAACAACTATCGGATGAACTGATATAAGATGTTGTACAGACATTTGTGGTCCAAAGAGGATGAATCCTACTGACTTTGAAGATCCCATGAGGCTCACATTTGTGTTTTTTAGTGAAATGTCTCAGTTAAATATTGGACGAATTGCCATAAAATTGGGTTCAGACGTTCATGTTCCTCTCAGGATGAATTGTAACAACTTCGATCCTCAGACTTTTCATTTCCGACTGGCGTAAATTTGTGAACTGTGTTTTATTTTTGATTCTCCTGTTTTATCTGTCTTATTCTATTTCAGCGTATTTTTTTTTTATCTCCTAATATTTTACTCTTTTAAATACTAGTTAAATGTGTTTTTGTGTGTCTTTAATGTCTTGTAATGTCTTTTATGTCTTATGAGAAGCACTTTGAATTGCCTTGTTGTTAAAAGGTGATATTCAAATAAACTTGCCTAAACCTAACACCATCATAAGGTCCATCCATCCATCCATTTACCGCCACTTATCCAGAACTGGGTGGTGGTGGCTTCAGACTGAGTAAGGTAACCCAGACATCCTTCAACGCCCTCCAGCTCCTCCTGGGGGATCCCAGGGTGTTCCCAGGCCAGAAGAGATATGTAGTCCCTCCAGTGTGTTCTGGGTCTGCCCCGGGGTCTCCTACCAGTTGGATGTGTCTGAACACCTCCAGAAGGAGGCTGTGAAAGAAAACTGAATAGTAGGTTATCATTTTATAAATCTTTTGTATATATGTTACAAATGTTTTCAAACTAAGGAGTCAATGTTTGTTATCAACTGAATGTGATGTAATGTCATTGTCATTTTGGGGACACATGTTGGTGAAGAAATCCTACTCCTAGGCTAGTTGAACTCTTGAACCTGTTTCTATCTGAGGGTTGCTTGCTGACCTCTGGGGTTAGCTAGATATATCTTTGTCTTAAGCCTACTGTTTTAGAGACCATACTTGTTTGTAAGAAGGTGTAACGGTTTGTGGAAGTGTCCATTTAGGGACCAGACTGTTTTTAGCTTTGCTTCTGGAGAGGTATAAAGCTGTCTAGTTTGAGTTCACAATCTTTAGAGAAAGGGCTGGCTTTAGGGAAAGGGCCAGCTGAACAACATGCTTTCTCTCCAAAAATACAAGATGATTGTATTTTTGTTTGTGTTTGGACATTTGTATAATTGTTACGCGATGATGTGATGGATTGTATAGTGTTTACAACTGCTTCAACAAGTAACAATGTTTAATGCTTTCTTTATGTCTCCATGTGCCTTCTTTCACGAGAGAAAATTTCCACAACAAGGCGTCCAGGAGGCATCCTAACCAGGTGCCCAAACCACCTCAACAGGCCCATCTCGATACTCCGAGCTCTCTCCGGATCTCCATACTCCTCACCGTATCTCTAAGGCTGAGCCCAGACACCCTCCGGAGGAAACTCATTTCGTCCGCTTGTATCAGTGATCTCATTCTTTTGGTCACTGCCCAAAGCTCGTGACCAGAAGTGATGGTTGGAACATAGACTGACTGGCTCAGCTCCTTCTTCACCACATCATCAGGTCAACATTTTAGTTTTGTCCAAAACACTTAATACCCGCAAAATTAATGACATCAGCCTCAGGTGTACTTTGTGCTAATTAGCTAATGTTAGCGTGCTAATATGCTAAACTACAGTACATTAAGAACAGTTAACAGACCTGCTTATCATTAGCATATTAGCATTGTTATTATAAGCAGGGTTATGTTAGTATTTAGTTCATTCTCACTGAGCTGCTAGCATGGCCATAGACTCTTTAAAGGCCTTACTTTTATGGTAACAAAACAATCAGCATTTTCCTTATCTTGAAACAATTTAGCGGCTAGTGTAACGGACTTGGCAGAAATGGAATGTAATATTCATAAGTATGTTTTAACTAGTGTATAATCACCTGAAAATAAGAACTGTGTTATTGTTACCTTAGAACGAGCCCTTTATATCTACACAGAGAGCGGATCCTCTTCCATGACACTCGCCATGTTGCACCACCATGTTTCTACAGTAGCCCAGAACAGACAAACCAAACACTGGCTCTAGAGTTTTTTGTGAGTTTTGCGGACACTGTAGGTTCTCCTATATGCTTGAAAGGGGAGGGGGAGGGGTGTACACTCGGTTGCAATCTGCAACGTCACCACTAGATGCCACTTAATCCTACACACTGCGCCTTTAAGTTTAGTGTAGCACTTTTTATACAGTGGTTGTAACTCAAGGTGCTATACACAGAGGAAGACATTTAAAATAAGTGCAATACATTAAAAATAAAAATAAACATACATAGATGTTGGGGAGGAAGTTAATTGAAGGCCAGTCTGTACAGGTGAGTTTTTACTTGGCTTATAAAGGTGCTTGCTGAGGTCACCTCTTAATTTCTGCTGATGAGGTGTTCCATATTTTCTGCATATTATTATGTTAAAAATGATCAAACTCCTGAGGTGAAAAAGTCTGTTTTTGTGATAGACTTTATGTGGGAGTCAAAATCTAGAGATCTGTCCACTCAGTGTTGTAAAAGCTTTGTTCTGGACACGAGGCCTGTCCGTGTGGTGCTTCTGTGCCTGGTGCAGCGCACACAGTTCAAATAGCAGGAAGTTCATTCAAATGAAGCTGCACAAAGAAAGTTGTTGATATTTTGGTCAAAACTGGGTGTTAGAAATTGCAGATAAGTTTGATTTCTTTTAGAAACTTGTGGGTAAAAAAAATAATGTTTCCAGCTGCTTATTGTAAATAACATCGACCAAAACAATGAGGTTTAAAGTTATTTCAGGAAGATGTGACGGTCCGTCAGCCGTTAGTGGTGAGCTGTTTGTTCCATAATCGGTGTTGAAATATGTGTAGGATGTTTTGCAATCAATAAAAGTTCAACTGCAGCAGAGGCGTAGTTGTTTGTACTTATAATAGAAACACCTAATATACACTGAAACACTTTGTTACAGATGTTTTGGTGTCTGATCTTAAGCAAGAAAATCCCAAATAGAATGTTTTCGCACCATAAAGACTTTATAATAAAAATAAACTAAATGAAAATAGAAGAAACCATCTGTAACAGGAAACACAAACACACTAATGTGACTTCTCTTAGCGTGAAATAAACACAGACAACATTTAATAGGGGTAACCAATATTTTAATATAATTTTTTAATTTAGATATGAAACACTTCATAAAATAAACTTTTTTTTTTTTTTCCAAATTGTGTCATGGGGTCGTGTTGAGCATGTTCTCATAACTGGAATGAAATCATTTTAAAACATCGCAATGAAATAGGCAGTTTTTGAAACTACAGTAATACAATTTTCCATTTACGTGACGTCACAGAGGTCAAGAAACAAGATCCAGCAGCTGCCTGCATCCACAGAAACCATGGAGATAAAAATAAAAACAAAGAAAGAAACACACACACACACACACGCACACACACACACACACACACACACACACACACACACGTGGTACATAATCACAAGATCGTCTGCCTCGAATCCAACACATACTGTACTCTTGGTAAAAAATAACGTGCTTTAAAGTATCTCGAAGAAATGAAAAAGGTAAAGAAGAGGTATGTGAAATGGAGTCGTGGGTGTGAAAGCAAGTCCCCTTTAAAAAAAACAACATAATATACAGACAAAATAAGACCACGTCCACAAGAAGCCGTCCAATTTTTTAAAATGCTGTGAGAACAACGAGCGAGATCTCCGTCCGTAACCTCAGATACTTTATACTCTGGTCAAATGTATGTTTATCTGCCTCCATTGTCAGATAATGGAACAAGTATTAAATCTAAATAACTGTCCGTCATAGCCTGCTGCTCTGCCCTGCAGGTAAAAGAATCGATGATTTTATGACTCGCACATATTTTCATTATTGATTCATCTGCTGACTGTGTCCCAGATGAATCTATGAAATGTCAGAAAATAGTTAAAAATGCCCATCACAGTTAGAAATGTCTTGTTTTCTGTGACTAACACGCTAAAAATCATAAAATATTCAGCGATATTCAAAGATATAAAAACAGGAAAAAGCAGCAAATCCTCACATTTTCAAATCGACTTATCGTCTGAGCTCTAATTAGACAAAAAAAAGTAAAAAAAAATACAGTTAAGTGACAACAGCTGTGTTGTTGATCAGCTATACTGACATTTAAAATGAGTGATGTGATAACGATGACTGGGCAGGTGTACGTCTCGTCTCGTCGGGTGAGAAAGACGCCGACTTGTTGTGGACGGAAGGCAGAAACACAAGAGATCAAAGATTTTTTTTAAAATTGAGCCGGTTTAATGTGGACGTACTCTTGAGTCAGTGCAATGAAGTTTAAAAAAAAAAAAAAAGAAAAAAAAAAAAAAAGAAAAAGCGGTCTGGATGCTGGATACTGGCTTTCTGCAGCAGCTGGTTTGGAGACTTTTCACACGGCCATCTTCTCTTCAGTTCGCTGAGGCTCCGACGGCCTCGCCAGCTTCACAGTCCCTGATTTGACTCTTGGCTTTTTCCACCGGCTGGACCCGTGTTCAGGTTCAGGGAAGGAAGATTCAGCCACCAGTCGACGGCTGGTAAACTTTACCCGTTGACTTTGGGTTCGTCCGCTATCGGTTTACCGTTTTGAAAGTAACCAGCCGAGATGTGAAAGTCCTCTCCTGTGCTTTAATCTGGCTGGTGAATTCATCGGAGTGGCCGCTCAAGCTTCGGAACCTCAAAGTCAGGTTTCCCTTCCCGATTTTAGTTTTCAGTGCAAATCGGTAAGAAAAAGTCTTTCTTACGTCCACTGTACCTCACGCTGAAGGAGCTGTTTACAAAGTGCCTCAGTTCGCAGGGGACTTTTTTTTTTTTTTTTTTTTTTTTTTCTTTTTTGGAAAAAAAAAAACCCTCAGTAACAAAACTAGAATCTCAGTTAAAATAACGAGGAAAAATATACACAAATATATTATGTACATTTACACGAGCTCTTTTAAAAAGTCGATCGACGCGAGGCTGCCTTTTTCAAAACTATTCACAGAGAAAGAGCCTTCATCGCTTTGCAAACATGAGACGCTGATCGTGTTGCTGCTGGAGACGACTTCAGCCTCCCGCTGCACTTTCATACCTTCACTTTTTCTTTTTTTTTTTAATAGTAACCATTTGTTTTCTCATAAATTCAAATCACAAAAACATCTTACTCTCTATTCCTCCTGTCAAAGAGAAGGCAGTAAATATCTGATTAAGGACCGACATACACAGCATGTCAGTCTGATCTCCAGCAACAACAAGGAGGCTCCGAACTGTTTACAAATGCAGGCAGCGTGCTGGCTTATTACAGGAAAATGTACTACAGTTAATAAAAACTCCCTACGTTGTATTGCAATGTGTTAAAGGCCAAACTTAATTTATCTCATTACTAATTTTCCAGTTGTTGGCAATCGGTGATATCCGTCGGGACTCCACACTCGCCGTCACGCTTTATCTTGAACCTTCAGCAGCGACTTTAAATGAACAGTCATTTGCTCTCGGCTTTGGTTGCTCTGTTGAGGCTCGTTTTCTCCGACCCAGTGACTGGGCGGTTTAGGTAAGACACTGGGTGACGGCGGCTCACTGAACTTGGCTCCAGCGTACACCTTCTCGCCGTCTTTGAGGTATTCGGGCGCGGCTTCGGCGGGCGGCGCGTTGAAGATCTTCAAGTTGTTGGACGCGTGGAGGGGTTTTTTCTGCTCTCGGAGCGCGGGCTGGTGGGGGGAGGAGGGCTTGTTCGGGCTGCCGTTGTCTTTCTTCTTGGAGGCGTGAGGAGCCCCGGTGCTTTGGCCCTGCTTGTGGCTCCGAACGTTCACATTTTGGCTGATTTGTTCGTGTCCGACCGGGCCGCGGGCTGGTTGGCCTCCTGACGGCGCCGGCCCTCGCTCCGATCTGCCACCTTTAGATTTCAGCAGCTGTGAAACAGAAACAAACGGTTATTATTCAAACTATCTGACAAACTCTTAAATCAACATCCTCACAGTGAGTGTTTAACCACATCTCACTGTCTTCGTCTCAGTGACCACAAACCCCAACGTGTCTTTTAAATAAATATAAATTAAATTATTCGTTTTGATAAGAGATGCATGTAACTTTAAAATCACAAACGTTTCAGTTTCTTATAGCAGGTGCTTGAGTGGATGCTGATTATTAAACAGGAAGTCTGTGCTCTACATGAGTTGAATCGAGTGTTACTGATGGTTCAGAGCTGTACTTTTAAATATGTACAACGATTACAGCCTTGCAAGTGATGCAGGGCTCAACTGTTTTGCACATAAAGACCTAGAAAAAAAATACCTTTCAATCATGTTTTTGACTGACTGAAATCATGGGTTTTCCCAAACTGTGAACAAAAAAAATTAAAGATTTTATGTTTCAACCGTGCTGCCCAGCCCACGGAGGAGCTTCAGTCTGTGTTCACATGAACTTAAGTGACCAGATTTCTGGAAGCGTGGCTTACTGATTTTAATTTTTAATGGTAGAAGACGCTGCTTCCTGACTTTTTTTTTTTGGTATTTGGTGTGTGTGCGTGTGTGTGTGCGAGTGCGTGTGTGTGTGTTGGAGCAGTCGGGCAGCACTGAGAGACAGGCATTTTAACAGTTAAAAGTTCAGATGTGGAAGTGGACTTCTACACGCTTCCCTGTTTTAGTTTCAGTTTTAGTCAGACTTTGGACGCATCACTCTGTGTAACAATGTCTCCTTTCATCCAGCTGCTTCCTTCTGTGTTTTCCCTGTCTGCAGTCTATTGTTATGAACATGCATACTTGTAAAAAAAAAAAAAAAAACTGGTCACAAGTATCCTGTTCATAGCAGAGAAATCTGAGTTCTCCAGAGAATAATCTACTTGGGGAAACAAGGTTTCTCTAATCCTCAACCCCAGTTACTAGAACCAGGTTCTTTGTTTACATGACAGTTAAGACATCAGCGTCCTGGAGAAAAACAACAGTCAGGTGTCCGTATGAACAGTTAAAGAGGTTTTCCTCACTGTAATCATTCCTCCTGTTCATACTGGATATTAAAAGATCCTTCAAATGTGCTTTCAATGGAAGTGATGGAGGATAAAATCCACAGTGTGTCCACACAGTCATTTAAAAGTCTGTGTGAAGCTTATATTCAGCTTCAGCAGTCTGAGTTAGTCATATCAAGTGGATATCTGACACATTTACAGTCTTTTTAGCATCAGATTCCCTCTTTGTGTTTCCTCGGACAGTGTTTCCCTGTTGAGCTGCAGGTGGAAGTATAGTAACAAAAAGAGGAATTGTGACACTACAAAGACTGTAACGTTGAAAGATATCTACTTGATTTGACTCATCTGGACGCTGAAGCTTCATATTAGCTTTTGTCCTCCATCACTTCCATTGTAAGGTCATTATGAAGGATCTTCTAATGGTCAGTATGAACAGGAGGAATGATTCCAGCAAGAAAAAAACAGGTTTCACTGTTCATTTGGGCTCCTGACTGTTGTTTTAAGACACAACTGAAAAACTGTGAACTCGTCCTTTAAGTGCACATAAAAAGCACTGAGTATGTTGTTTAGAAGCTGGTTTTTGTTTTGTGAGTGAAAAGAGGACAACCACACACGGATGAAGCGGTTAGGTAATGAGGTTTAGGAGCTTAAACAGTTTCGTGCAAACCTCAAACCATAATCACACTTCCATCCAACCTGCTTCACAACATTTCCTCTTTTTACTCTCTGCACCGGTCCTGACAACATACGGTCGTATATTCTGTTAAAAATCAAGTTCCACAGCTTCCCCCCCCCCCAATAACTATCAGACACAGTCAGTGTCTGCCCCGTAACAACTGTTAAATTACATAACTTTAATACGTCAATAAACCATTTTAATATGATAGTGTTGAATACGTCATAAAACATGTGCAAGGCTTTATCTTTTAAGTGTTATGAAACGTGCAGTTCTTCTTCTCCTCTTTTATCTTACAGACAAACCTGCCGCAGCCTGCGTTTCTCTGCCTGAAGCAGCCGACAAACAGAGGAAGTCAGACTTGTTCACCACATGTCTACTTTCGATTCTTCACAGCATGGATTAGTAACTGCGTCATTTCAAACCCCTCAGGCACAACTGGGGATTTAATCAAGATTAAACCCGCTTTAGTTCAATACCACATGAACCTTTTAGTTTATTATCTTTTTATGAGTCTTTGAAAGCGCATATCTTTAAAAACTTTATGAAAGTGATGTAAGTAGGTAGACAAGTAAGATTATTGTCAACTGCTGATTATTCTCTGCGTCCACAGGATGATATTTTGGTCTAAAACATGTCAGAAAATGGTGAAAATGTAATTTCAGAGGCCAAATTAATGTCTTATAATGTCTTGTTTTGTCTGATTGACAATCAAAAACTCAAAAATATTCAATTCAAGATCACAGAGGACTAGAACTGCAATGATTAGTCAATTAATGGATAAGTTGCCAACTACTAAATCAATTGCCAACTGTTTTGATAATCAATTCATAACTTGCAGTCGTTCTTTAAGAAAAAAAAAGTCAAAATTCTCTGATTCCAGCTTCTCAAATGTGAATATTTTCTGGTTCCTTTAGTCCTCTATGACAGTAAACTGACACTAAATCTGAAACTGTTTTATTGAGTCTCTGGAGTTTCCTGGTTAATCTAATCCAGATTTGCATGTCTAAGTATAGTAGTTTTTGTTCTAGACCTGGTCTAATGTGGTCTGGATGGAGAATTATTTGTTTTATATATTTTATAATATTATTTTTTATTTTTCACAAGCAAAAAAAGGGTTTCACAAATCTGAAAGTGGGCTAACAATTTTTATAAGTGTAAGTGGTGAAAAAACTGAATCAGCCGTTAAATATTAATATTTATGTGTCCCCTTAACTTTCCCTCCATCTCCGGATCGGAAGCTAACTTTAGCGTCGTTTAAACCGAGGAGTTAATGTTACCTCTTTCCTGGCTCCCGGTTTGAGATGACGGAGGTTCAGTACGGTCTCGGTACCGGCAGGCAGCTCGGTACCGGGCTGAGCTGCGGATGAAGCCGTCAGACTGTTGTTGTTGTTGTCGGTCAGGCGGATGTTGAGGTTGTTTCGCGGAGGTTTCTGGTGATGTAGCGGCCGCAGCTTCTTCCCTCCTTTCTTCAGTACCGCCGGTCTCGCCTTGTTTCCCGTGTTCACCCCATCGCTGCCGGTGATCGGGTTGTTGTTTTCGACGTTGCCGATGTTGGCCTCACCGCTGTGAACCGAAGATCCGTCCAACATTTCTCTGAAGTGGCGAAAACATAAACAGGCTGTGAAATTCCTCCGCAGCTAACAACGTCACAAGCTAACAGTTGACTGAATTCGCTTCTTCGCGGGCGGATAATAAACTTTCTTATCCGAGTTGAGGACAAACTTAACGGATATAACGTTATGTTGTCGTCTCACAAGTTGCACCGTGTGAAAGTGTCGGGTTTTATTTATTTATGCTGTTAAAAATCGTCGGACGTCTAATCCCGTGATGGCGCGTCGGAGCTGCCGAGTATGTCCGCCAACGAAGAAGAACTCTAATGCTAACTTCCGGTGTTGTATTTCAAAATAAGACGCATCTGAAGGATGTACTGCTGACTGAAGTTTTACCCAATTTTTTTTACTATGATGGAGAGTGAACCAGAGTTATCTGCCAATTTGAACAAACAAAGGACAAGAAAATAAAATAAATAAACAAAAAAGACCTACCTAGATTTAAGTGAACACTAAATTCTTTTGGTCGACCCAGTTTCTCTCAGATAATAGAAGAGACTCCCAGCCCAATGGTAAATACATTTTTCAGATTCCACTTCAAGCTTCCTGACTCCACTAGAGTATCTTTGCATGATTCACAGTTAAAAGAAACTCCCTATCACTTTAAGGCGCTCCCAATGAGCCAAAACAGTAGACATAATTGTACCTGTATTTATCTAGTGGCTCCCAGTCGTGGAAGAAGTATTCATATCAGTAAGTAAAAGTAGAAATACTACAATATAAAAAGTAAAAGTCCTACACTCAAAAAGTTTAAGTATCAGTAAACTGTAATGAGGAAGCCACATGTTTACTTTCATTTTTTCACAGCATGGATGAGTAACTGCGTCATTTCACCCCTCAGGGACAACTGGTGATTTAATCATGAATAAACCCACTTTAGTTCAATAACACATGTACTTTTCATTTGAATGAGAGCCAGTGATGATTATTGTCAACTGTTGATTATTCTCTGCATTTATAGAATGATCTTTTCATTTGTAACATGTCAGAAAATGGTGAAAATGTCCATTGTAATTTCCAAGGCCAAGTTAATGTCTAATAATGTCTTGTTTTTTCTACTAAACTCAACGTTGAAGTATCAGCAAAAAGTAACGAGAGTATTACAAATAAAAGCAATCTGAGTTTTTTATTACTTGAATTTTGATTGCCAACAGGTGAATTATATTTTCTGTAAAATGTGTTTCCCAGTAGAAGGTGTTGTTTGTGGTGAATGTTTTTTTTGTTTGTTTGTTTTTTTTACTAAAAATAGTTGAATTTTATTAGACTTTGTTCCTGGAATCAGCATATAAATATACCTACATCATTAATTGTAAAATGTATAATCAACCCTGAAATTGCAGAGGACATGACATCAGTGTCGGTACCTGCTCATATGCTGCAGAATGGCCCCTTTCAGTGTTATTTTATAATATAAATTATTATTATCATTACTATATATTTTAATTATTATTACAGATGTGTGCATTATCAGGATCAGAAGAATCAGAATCAGGTTGGCACATACAAGGAATTTGTTTGGTGTTGTGGTACCAAAATATATAATATGTATAATCTATACAAAGTAAGAGAAAATACAAGTCATCATACATAACACACACACACACATACACACACACACACACACACACACACAGTGCTTACCCAACAGCCCACTAAACACTCACACACTCTTCCCTATTAGGCAATATTTATATTTTTACCACATCACAAATGTGCAATAGATATACAATATATATATACAGTTGTAAATATTTATTTCATGATCTAATTGGAACTAGAAGAAGACTAATTTGACTGCGCTCAGTGTTGCCACCCAGTGTGTTGCTGTGAGTCTTGAATCATAAATACTATGAAATAGAAATTTACAACAAAAAGTAAAACATATGAATGTATGTGTATGTGGAGTAAAAAGCACAAAAGTACAAATTGTAGTGAAAACACATATCTCAAAATAATATGTAAAGTACTTAGTTACTCTCCAGAATTGGTCACTACAACATATTGATACAGTATTATTATTGTTATTGTTATTTGCAGGTCCTATACTATTATTTTTTTGTACAGAGACTCAGCACTTCCTGTGTCATTCCGTCTAACTTGACAGCTCTTCTCTTCCTTATTTCCAGTAAGGGGCGTTTCTAGCTGCATCCTGTCAGTGACGTTTTACCTTTTTATTTGGTCGCACCTTTCTGAGGTGGAGCACAACTGCAACACACATAACAATAGAAAAATACTATAAGTCTGCTGTGTGCAAAGCTGTTATGTAACAACAATAACGGAGAACATGAACTAACCTGAACTGTGTGGTTCCAGATCAGTCAGAGAGCTGCAGTCAGTTTTCACATCCTGTCTGCCTTCAGATCACTGCACCACACGCTAAAGTTTTCTTACCTGGAGGCCAAATTAAATCTAAGCTGCTTTCGTTTATAGGCTCCTTCTTGTTGGTCCCCTTAATGTCTTTTAATGCAGAAACGATATGAGCCGATTAATAAATTACTTGTTCAACAGAAAATTAATTTAAACTTTAAAACTCCAGCTTGGTGTTTTATTGCTGTAAGAAGCGCTTTTGCTAAATGATCACATTTGGAATATGTGGCAGTAAAATTATTATCAGTTTAATTGATTTGTCAGTTGACAGAAAGTTAACCTGCAACAATTCAGATAGTCGATTAATTTTTTTTAATCATTTTTCAAGCTAAAATACCAAAAATCTTCTAGTTCAAGCTTCTTAAATGTGTTGTTTGTCTCAGTTTTATATCAGTCAACTGAATATTTTTGGGTTTTGAACTGTTGGTTGAACAAAACAAGCAATCTGAAGACATTATGTTGGTGTCTGAGAAATGCAATGGGCAGTTTTGACTGTTTTTCTAACATTTTATAGACTAAACAATGAACATATTAATTTAAAAAAAAACTGTCAGATGAATAAAACATAAAATTTATCATTATTTGCAACCCTAAAGATTTTTTCCCCCTGTGTATGAAATGTGTTACATTAATACAGTTATCCTTGCATAGTTATAACTTATAAGTATTGCTGCTGTTTTGGGTTAAGTCACAGACACTGAGGACGGTTTTTGTATCACACAGTTTTACTGTAGAAAACGTGATGAGCAGATTGACCACTTTTTGCTCACAACAGACCCCAAACACACCTTCATAACATTCAGTAAAATCCACGTCTATGTGCATGTCTTAGCTACGTCTACACAGTCATCATTCTTTCTAGAGCCCGGATGATCTCATCCAAGAAACACTGACACTAAATTGTTGGGCTTGTACTTTTTTTTTTTCGTACAGTACATCTTGTTAGTGCACAAAAGTCTGAAAAACTACTAATCATGAGTGAAAAAACACAGCTGCTTTAATCCACTACATAGCAGGTTAATTATTTGGCAAAGAGAACCAAGAAACTTAAAAGGCAAATCTGAAACTCACGTGGGAGGACTTATTAAAGGTTTGTTTCAGTACAAAAAATAGATATATAAACAATATACAAATACAACATAAAGATCTAAACATCCCTCCCTGTGAGTGCAGTACATATCGTTTGTCACCATGACTGTAGAAGGCAAATCAAAGAGACATTTAGGGTCCTGGAGGTGTTTCTTTCTCAGGGCGTTGGAGGCAGCGTCAGGGCTCAAGGCTGCGCCTCAGCTTCAGGATTGTCGTAGATGTAGCTGCCGACACCTCCGGTGTTGACACCTGAGAGAGAGCAGAGTGCAGGCGTTACCTTTTAAAGGGTCAGTTCACCCAAATAACAAACTTCCTACATAAAAAACCCTTTGTGCTGTCTAGCCATGTAGATAGTAAAAGGTTTCGGGATAGTTTCATCTGAGATTTCATTTAATTTTTAAAAACTCAGTAGAAAAACGTCTTTTGAGAAACAAGGTCCTGTATTCTAGATAATCCACAGACATCACTGTGAGCCGTTTTAATTGGAATTACAACAAAAAAAAAGTCCCCAAAATTGCTGACAGTTCATTCTGGGGATGTTCAGAGTAACAGGGACGTTGTTTCAGGAAAGATGCAGCACTGTCGTGTTTTTCATTTATATGTTTTCAATGGCTTTGAGAAGCAAAAGCAAACTTTATTCGCCGTTGTTGTAAAAAGAGTGGAAAGAGAGTTATAATCTCTAAACCTGCATGGCTGGAGTTCAGTGAGATTTTTGTGAGTGATTTAGGTGGACTGATCCTTTAAAACAAAGCAAGACAAGCAATCCTGATATTTTTCTACTGTAAAGGCTGATTGGAGACATTGAAAAGAAAAAAAACATTTACAGAATTGAACAATAAAGACATTTTTAGATCAATATCAGCCCAAAAGTTTTGCGTAACTCTTGTGAAAGTATCTAAACTGATAAAGAAATCCAGACATTTGTGCGAGTTACTGCCCATTAAATCAAATGGAAAGTGAAACTATGACCAGACCAGTTTTATAGGTGATGGTGTCGTGTGTTTTTACATCAATAAAAACTCCTCAGACCTTTCCCAGTGAATATTAACCATCAGTTCCCTTAAACCTTTGAAAGAGGAGCCACAGGTTTATGAAGTGCAAACTGGCAAATGTTAATTATTATTATTACCAATAAAATTATGAAGATATTGAAAAACATTTACAGGCTACCGAACTAGATAACAAGGCTATCTAGCTGTTTATGTTTAATTAACATTACATTGGTGATATATGAGAATGTGTTTTCAGTTATAGTACTAGTGTTTCCACAGTAGTTTCTCCTTCTCTGTAAGTACGACTTGTGTTTTTCTCCGACCTTCAATCTAACACTTCTAGGCCACAACAACAAAAGTTATTTAGCTTCACCCACCAACTCTGACTCTGATGAATATTTGTGGATCTACAACTATAGCACAGGCTCCCTTTTCATGATGTTGTTTGGTGACGTTTCTATTGTTTGAACCATTGTTTAAAGGATATGTCTGACCATTTTCTATATTTTTCTTATTGTCAACAAATCTCAATGAACTGATCTACGCTAGCTTGTTGGCTTCATACTAAAACTCTTTACACTGTACAGTGTAGTAGGTTGTGATATGTACGCATGCTCAGTGGTGTCTGCCTTACACAGAACTACTCTCCACAGACTGAAAACATGATGCTGTTATTAGTCTTTGGAGCCGTTTCTAAACAAATTAACATGACCAAACTCTTCATGATGAAGGAACATGTCATCCAGTGCAGCGGTTTGGCTCACTGACGTGTTTTTAATAGTTTTTGGACAACTACAGAGGTCTACAGCACAGAGGAATAAGATATATCAGTCTGTGGATATACATACAATACTTGTTAGTAGATCAGTTCATTGTTGGTTTGGCGCTGCATGTGAGATTTGCTGACAATCAGAATAATATATGATGCACAGTCTCTCTCTGAGAGCCTGGCCTGCTGTCCTGTACTGAACTGAAAGAGTTTGTGATTTCATACCTTTAGGTCCAAACAGCACAGCGTAGCAGGGTTTGTGGCAGTACGGCTGTCCGTCATGCTGCAACAGGGAGAAAAGAGTGTCTGAAAAGCTTCATTTAGTTTTTTAACAGAGTGTAGACATTTTTTGAATGGAACTGACTATTGGTACGGATTCATCAATAGTATCAATGGTCAGTTTATTGTCGGTACGGAATTATTACGCATGCGCACTGATATTGAGTGTGCAAGATCAGGTGATCAGGTTCAAACTGTTTCAAAATGGAGGAACGCTTTTGCCTGCAGGTAATACGTCAATCCTTCCCATGGTTTGGGGTAAAATGGTTAAGTTTAGGCACAAAAGCCATTTGGTCAGGGTTAGGGAAAGATCATGGTTTGGGTTAAAACAGTAAAATGTGGTAAAAATATCTCATTAAACGGCACTAAAATGCCCGACATGACAGTAAAAAAAGGTCGGGTGTTGTATCAAAGTCTGTTCCCCCCTCGAAAAATGTTCCCCTCCTGTTAAAATTGTGTTTACGTACCAATAGAACAAACTACTATCTGCATGGAAAACCAGTCTGGTGCAGTTTTGTAAATGATGGAAAGTAGTAAAATGACCAGACATATTGTGAAATCAGCACTGTCAGCGTGTTATTGTCGCATCTCTCACCTCTGCGTGGCTGCCGGGAGCCAGAGTCTTACTGCATCTCTCACAGCGCAGACAGGGCCGGTGCCAGTTCTTCCCGAGAGAAGACACCTTCTCAGCTGAACACCGTGGAGACAGTAACCATGGCAACCAGTGGGACTTAGTCACGTAGACACATTCCAACACTCAAACTGTATATACATGCAAACAGAGAGAGAGATGTGGAAAAACACCAATCTGCTCACCGAAATACACCGTCTTGTTGCATCTGGGGCAGGTGTTGGGTCCTCCGGAGAAAGATGAGAAGCTTGCAGCTGGAGGAGGAAACAATTCATTATTTACTGTCGAATAATCGTGGCTTTATTGGCAATGCATGAACACATTCAGTATGAAATGAAGATTTAGAGCCTTTAAGCAACACACACCATCTCTCATGCCATCCTGTTTATCTCCTTGTTGTTCTCTTTAAACACACACGTCATCAAAGTCTCACTTTCACTAAAACATCAATATGCTTTTCTCAGTTTTTACTGACAGTTTGACATATTTTCTTTCTCTTTGTCATCTTCATTTTCTCCTGTTTTTCTCTAAAAGCTGCCCCCACATGTTTTAAATGACCTTAACTAAACCTAATCCCTCCAGAGATTACACTATCCTAGCAGACATTCAATGTCTCTTCCTATTATATGACAGTCTTTCTATTTTTGCTCCACGTATTTCTCACCCTTCACTGGTCCCCGAGCGGGGGCTCTTTTCTCCTCCTCTGGTTTGGCATCTGTTTCCACGGAAACGGCTGCAGGGGCTTCGTTGACGGGAGTATCGTACACGTAGGATCCAGCTCCGCCTATGTTCACCCCTGAAACACACGCAAATGTTGCTTTAAAAAAAAAAAACCCTGAAAATGACCAGTAGAAATGTTTATTTTTAGGTTTAAACAAGAAGAAACCTTTTGGTCCAAAGAGGGCGGCATAGCAGGGCTTGTGACAAAAAGGCTTCCCATCATGCTGCAAAATACAAGGAGGGATAATAAGCAGATGCATCCATTCCCTTTAAAAGTCTCTAAACTAAACCTCCAGTTTTTTTTTTTCTTTTGAACGAGAGTGGGAAAGTTTTGTTAAACACATTTTTGTTTTAATCTGTTTGGATTCACATAATGCTTAATAACAAATGAGCGAGAACTTATTTGCAGGAGTTTATATGACTTGTCTGCTCTCTGTTATTTTCTCTGTTTACACCAATTAATAACGCGTGACAAAACAGCTAAATATCATTCCATACTGCTGTACGTTTACCCCTTTGTTCATCTTATTATTCTCTGTGAAAGCCAGTTCCCTAGAAAGAGCTGCACCATTAACATTTTGATGTGCGTTGTTTAAAATAATACAGACTGATGTGTCTTTTCCAGTGAAAAATCCGAAGTTTAACTTTCCATTTATAACCCTTTTCAGACAAGGAATCAAAATATTACTGACACACAAAAACAAGTTTTTCTTCTTGTTCCTTCAGTTGGATGTTTGTTCTTCTTCTCTGTGCAGAATGATGTATGTTCAGAGTTTGTTTTCACTTTCATCTGCTGAAGGAGGAAAGTTTCTCTGAGCTCACCTTCCATCTCAGTTGAACACGTCTACCTACAAGCACGATTTGTGACATCACAACTAGTTTGAAGCCAATCATGGTCCAGTGCACAGATACTGAGAATGAACCTCTTGTGTAGTTACACTTATGAAACAGATTCAGATGTTAGTTAGCCAATTCAGACACAAAATATAATTCAAAGCAGAGTATTTTTTATATGTCTTAAACATGTGTAGAGAGGATCTTTAAAATAATTTATGTTGTATATAATATAACATGATTACTTATCATAAAGTATCAGGTTTCTATCAGAGAAACTAAACATGGTACTGTATGTATAGTGCATTGATGCAGAGTTCAGTTTTTTTTCTTATTCTACTATTAACAAATCCCATCATAGTTTACCTGTTAGAATTACATCAATGCATATGAATACAGACAATACATTTCACATTTTTGAATGTTTTTATAATTGTTTTCATTCATTTCATTATTTAATCCTTCATTTTTATTATTAGTATTATTTAATTACTTATTTTTGTTGAAGAACCTACAACTACACTGTTCCCTCCCGACTTCTACACTCATAGATTTACATTCTCCTGTTGTGAACAGGCTCTTAAACGCAGGCAGATAAATAACTTTTTCAACCTTTGACGACAGAGAACGTGACCTCAACAGGAAGTGCATGTGGTTTCCTCGTGGCGAAACTCGAAACTGAATTTTTAGACAATTTTCTCCCAACTTCTCTAATGGTTAGAAAGTACAAGTACAAGTTTGACCACGAGGAAACCGCATGGACTTCCTGTTGAGGTTAAGTTCTCTTTTGTTAAAGGCTTTGGTTTGCGGGTACATTTACACGACGTGTGTATGGAAGGGCCTACAGCCTGTAACGGCAAGTAGTTTTACATTATTAATCACAAAAGTTATTATGATATTTGATCTAGTTCACCAGGCAGACTCTTCCCCTACTGTTATAATCTAAAATAGGACTCCCGGGGCTGCTACATATTAATAATGACACAGAAATGTTCAGTTACACTCGTCATAAATCCCTCTAGATTCATCTTAAAATGTAAATACATGAGCTTCCTCTCACCTCAGCGTGGCCTCCGGGATTCAACGTCTTGTTGCAGCGCTCACATTTCAGACAGAACTTGTGCCAGTCTTTCCCTAAAGACGACACCTTCTCCGCTGTGGAGGAAGAGGAGACAGAAATCATGAATTTATATTAAAATGTGTCATAAAACTACAGTGTTATTGTGCCATTACATCTACCTCAAGTGTTCTCAATCCCAGAAGTCCAGATTTTAATGGGGTAGCCCAAAAGATGCATAAAATCTAAGTGGGATGAACAAACTTATGAACTCTCTGTCTCTCTCTTGTACTCAAAAGTTTTAGGCACACAGACTGTTGTAGAAAGGACAGAAGGTGAGAGAAGTTCACCGACTGTCATTTATCTGTTTGTCCTCCTCCCAGAATATCCCAGCAGACACACCGAGGCCCTGATACGACATGACACTACCTGTTTAGACTCACTGGCCAGCCTGTCACTGTGATATGTGACAGTAAGTCACCTTGGCACACAGAGAACACTCTGCATCCATGCTGGAGGACATGCATATGTACATTAGTCAGCTTATCATTGTGGAACCTTGGAATTATAAGAATCTACTGAGCAAATCACATCAAACATGTTGTTGTTTTTTTTTAAAGAATATCTGAGTCTGCAATTTCTAGTGCAACATCACATATTTTCTTTTTCTTCTACTTCGTTTATTTATTTAATGATGAAAGTGCAGTTTTACTCATGATCCTGTATTTTTTGATTTCCCCTTCAAAACATCTTCCTTTTGTTTTTCCCCCTTTTCTTAGCTTTTTGTCCCTTTTGTCCTTTTTTATTTTATATACAGTATATATACACTATATCAATTTGTTGTAGTAATGAAATGCTGGATATACACTCTTGTGGAAAATAATAAAAATCCTTAATCGCATAAAGAAAGACTGAATGGAAACTGACAGGAGCTCAAAATACCAACAAAGATAAAATCTCTGAGCGGTTCGGTTCATTTCCCTCTGTAAGGAAACATACAGTTTTTCTTTTGAGATACATTTTTTTCTTTTATTCATTAGATTTACAGCAGAGTTACGAGTAAGAAAGCGAACAGCGTGTCTGGTTGAAGCTGCAGGGCGTGGTTTGCTGCTGCTCTCCAGAGTCATGAAGGGAAAGAACAAAAAGAAAATCGATCCATGTGCAATCAATAAATTATTGAACAGGCCATGTGGTGTGGCTCCAAAATGAAAAAGAAGGTGAAAACTGATACACGATCACTAAACTCACTTTTTAGAAAGATAATACCCTCCTTTTGAGAATTCAACAATGCTGCTTAAAGACGAGGAAAAGAAGACGGCCGTTAGTCGAGCAACCGACACACATAAACTCAACTCACCTACATTTAAAGATGGACATGAATCTGAAAAATGTAAATGTAAAGATGTTGATTTGTCATAAGCTGTCAGTTTAGACATTTAAGGCTGATGACGACAAGCAAACAAGTATGTTAATGGTTCACTGTAATCTTATCCAAAGATAGTAAACCCATTACAGCCTGAGATGGGACACATAGCTGTTACCAGTCTGAGTCTGGCACTGACCAGCTGAGACATTTTTGGACATTTTGGAGAGAAACTTTCATTTCACATCCAGACTGGTAATCTTGTTGGAAATGATAAACACGAGGACACACTGAGGCAGCACAGACCAGACACAAGATAATTACTGTAGGAGGGTTATTAGATTGGAACATATTAGACGTTGGAACATGACTGTAATATTCAGACTCTTACAGTGTGTTTGTGCTACTCAGGAGTAAGTTTATACTTCATGTTTGATTGCATTACTGTAATATTCCTGCCGTCACATGGTGTCTTTGTCATACGGCTGATGTAAGAGCCAAAACTGACTATAAATATCAGAGTTGAGTTTTTTGTTATGTACATATTATTACATATGGCTGATAATTTTATTATTATGATAATTCTGTTGTTAGTGGAATGATGTATT
Organism: Thunnus thynnus; assembly: GCF_963924715.1. Classification (NCBI taxonomy): domain Eukaryota; kingdom Metazoa; phylum Chordata; class Actinopteri; order Scombriformes; family Scombridae; genus Thunnus; species Thunnus thynnus. The sequence goes on along the minus strand of NC_089534.1, from coordinate 3,556,306 downwards.
TGTAAAATAGATGTATATTGAGACTTAGTTACTGTGCATGTGCAGTTAGTTAAGAGAGCAGCAGAATGAAAACATGCTGAGTGGAATAAAAAAGGGTTTTGACTGTAAAACCAAGCAGCAACTAACACAGAAGAAATGCTTTCAAGTGTCATCGACAGCCCTGGTTTCAATAGACTCCCATTCAAAAAGCATCTCTCTACCAATACTAAATATATCTTTTTTTTTTCAAGGAGTCATTGTGGTCTCAATCTCTACATTCAGGCCCTCTGATAAGTGCGCTGATGGTCATTTTGGAAATTATTGCTCTGTTCATAAGATTTTATGACTTGTGTTCCCAGAGCGTGAAAGGCAACGCCCTGCACTCCTTATCTGGAAAGTCATGGCTCAGAACAAAAAGAAGGCGATGACCATAAGCTGCAACTCTGGACTTCAAACCGTCTCAAGTGAAACCAACGGGTGAAGTCACACCTCGCTACGACCAACCTTCCAAATTTCCAAATGTTCCCCTTTTATCGTGGATGGGTACTGAAAACTTGAATGGATGTTAATGAACTGTCAAAATCAAATCTGATCTCCGCCCTTCTTTGGATTTGAGAGTAATTAATTAAAGAGTATGACTTTAAGTATGAGTTTGATTTCCCCAGTTTGCCCCAGTTATTGGTGGTTTTTCCAAAATTCCATCATTTACATTACTGGTCAAAATAGGCTCATACAGGTAAGACTGAGAAAAGCATCTCTCATAATAATATGACAAAACATAATTTTCTAAATTTCATACCAATCCTTTAAGTGCAATCTGATCCAAGACCTCAAATGTTGTTACTATAATATTCTTATTATATGTATGTGCTAAAAATATTTAATTCATAGCATCATGTAGTTTGTACGTTTCCTGCTGCCACCTAACAGTTACTCGTCATATTGGTGGTTTATTTCTTTTCATGAGGGTAATTGCTCTAAATGAATGATAATAAAGTTGGGCGATGTGACAATATACACAAGATGATATACCACACACTGTTTATACCACGGTAGCTATCACTTCCATAGCTTTGAATATACTTTATAATATATACTTGTCCATTGTGAGCAGTGCCGCAAACCATTTAACAGGACTGATTAATGGCAATATACATTTTTTAATGGCCTTTATTTGCATCAATGTGATTTGTACCTTGATTTGTCATGTATTTCATTCACTAACCAAAAACAGACATACCCATCTGATTATTTTTGACGTAAACTGTTTTTCTGTTTATTTTCCATGTACAAATACTGTATACCTTACATATATATATACAGCGTTTCACAAATATAATACATATGCAAGGATAGAATATTTTATCGACACTGTGTCACGCCTAAATTATGAGAAATTACATTTCACCAAAATGTGCTGCAATGTCAAATCTGAAATATTTGAAAACATGTATTTTATTACATTTGACCGAGTGAAAAGGTAGAAATGACTTGGACTCAATGAGATGAACATTAGCTTCACTTTTCTCATTGTGATTTTGAATATTTCAGTAAATAACATTGAAGTGATGTCACAAAATGTATTTTTCATGTAAATTTTTATTAAAGGGAAGATGTGGTATAAAGGAATATTTATAAAATTAAATCTTTTGTTAGGCTATTATCATATCTAGAGCTGCAGCGATTAGTCGATTAATCAATTAGTTGCCAACTATTAAATTAATCTCTAACTATTTTGATAATCAATTAACTGTTTTGACTTGTTTTGAGTCTGATTTCAGCTTGTGGAATGTGAGTATTTTCTGGGTTTTTTTTGTCCTGTATGACAGTAGACTGAATATCTTTGGGTTGCGACTGCTGTTCGGGACAAACAAGACATCTGAGGACGTCATCTTGGCTTTTGGAAAACAGTGATCAACATTTTTCACCATTTTCACCAAATAATCAAAAGATTATTCAATAATGACTTTAACCTTTAGTTGCAGCCCTAATTATATCCCTAAAAGTGTTGCTGTGAAGTCTGTGAGACATGTAAAATAAATCTACATTAATAAAACTAAACCTTTTATTTTTATCAATGGTCATCTCTGATCTTCCATAAGCGCTGTAGGGCAGCTACATGGTCATTAAAAACAGACTGAATAACGTCATGGGAATTAAATAAGATAAGGGATTAAAGAAGAACAGCAGGCTATTATTTCATGAGAAAGCCTCACATAACGTTAATATTCCCTCCTCTGATAATAACGCTGCTCGGCCTCTTCAGCGGTTACACAGAAAACATGAACTTACCGAAATACACCGTCTTGTCACATTTTGGACATTTTGACGCCATGATCCGTTTATCCCGGACTGAAACAGAGAGAAGAGGTCGCGTCCAGTCGGTGCACCGGCAGTCTGTCTGTCTGTCTGCAGCTCCAGCGGCGCAGACACACCTTAGAGGATGACGATGGTGAGGGTTGGGGGGGTGATGGGAGGCTCACATCCTCCCTTTCCTTCTTCTCCTTCATTTGCATAACCCCGCCTCCACGGTGACATCATGCATCAGTAGATCTGAGATGGTACAAAATGTCTGTGGATATTCATACCAGTTGTACATTTTAGTATAATTCCCCTGAGACTTATGTTGCCTTTTTGTGAAACTCATCTGTCTCACAAGCCATATTCATGAAAATGTTATATTATTTTGGAAACATGTACTGTTTGGAATACTAGAAGATAAATCTAAATTGAATTATCAGCTCTAAATCACAAATCGTTTTGGCTAAATTTCATATAAATTTATTGGCTAAATTTCATCTTCATAAAAGAAAATTTCCAGGTAAAAAGCCGAACATCTTGGTTTTCACAAAGGAGGTCAAACAGTACACTGATTCAATTCAATTTTCCTCAAAAGGCTGTAAAAACTCTGAATACCTGTATTTTTATTTAAAATCTTTATATGAACTGTAACTCCTTCTAGCTCAGTTTCTTTGGGTTTTTTTTTAAACTTTTCTTCTGCAACCACTAATATGAATATTTTGATATTTTGTACATGATAATTTTGTCGAAGAAGAAATTGTAACTGTTTTATATGTCAATTAAGAAAAAAAAATGTGTTTCTGACTTTGAAAACCAGTAAAAGCTTTGAAAAGAAACATTGAGTATACCTGTTTTCATCATTATATAAAATCATAAAATAAAACTACTAATATATGAGCTCGTATTGTAAATGATTTTACCAATCAAAATCCTTCTGGTACTTCTTGGGGATGTCCAAACTCCTTTTCTAAAATTAGTTAAGCAGAATTCCAGAAAATCATTCCACAGCTGAAATCCTCCACTTGCTCCCTTGATGCCATTCACACTTCCTTTTGTAAGGAGGTTTTAGACAGTTTTATCCACAATGTACTTGACATTGTAAACTCTCTAGAGACAGGCATCTTCCCAGATACACTCAAAACAGCTCTAGTCAGGCCTTTACTCAAAAAGCACACTCTTGACCCTTCTGTTTTGAGTCATTTTAGGTCCATATCAAACCTGCCTCTTCTGGGTAAGATTTTAGAGAAGGCAATGTTAAAACAGTTGGATGCATTCCTGCAAAAAAAATGAGACCCATGAAAAATTTCAGTCTGGTTTTAGAAGAGGACATAGCACCGAGACAGCCCTTGTAAAAGTAACAAACGATCCTAGAGTGAGTGCAGATAATAAAAACGTCTCAGGCCTCTAAGTGCTGTGTTTGATACAGTCGACATGAGATACTCCTAGACAGACTTGAAAGTTGGATTGGACTCTCTGGAACTGTGTTGAACTGGTTCAAGACTTACCTCACTGGAAGAAGTTATTCTGTCAGCCTACGTGAACATGTCTTAGAAAAGCGTAACTTTCTCTTTGGTGTTCCTCAGGGTTCAATTCTTGGTCCGCTACTGTTCTCCCTGTATATGCTTCTGATTGGAGAAATTGTTCACAAACATGGTGCAAATCTTCATTGTTACGCAGATGACACCCAGTTATATTTATCTGTAGCAGCAGACAATAAAGAGACCCTAAATCCCTTGATAGATTGCCTCTCAAGCATTGTACAGTGGATGAGTAGTAACCTGCTTAAATTAAATGAAGACAACACAAAAGTTCTTATAATAGGCACAGATGCACAGAGAGAAGAACTGGCTCTACAGATCAAACCAGAAGTAAAAAACTTCGGTGTTATCCTCAACTCTGAATTGAACTTTAAAAGTCATATCCACAATGTTACAAAGATAGCTTTTAATCATTTAAGAAACATTGTAAGAGTCAGACCCTACCTTACTTTGGAAGATGCCAAGAAACTCACTCATGCCTTTGTTTTTTCACTTAGATTATTGTAATGCACTTTATACTGATTTACCAAATAAAACCATTGATTGGTTGCAACTTGTTCAAAACTCAGCAGCAAGAATTTTAACTAAAACTAGGAAAAGGGAACATATTATACCAGTATTAGCGTCATTGCACTGGCTACCTTAAATGTTGAGGATAGATTTTTATTTTTACTTGCTTTTAAAGCTCAAAAAGGTCTAGCGCCTTCATATCTCTCAGATTGCTTGTTAGAATATGTTCCAAACTGTTCGCTTAGGTAGCTTAACACTGGCTTGTTAAATGTGCCACAAATAAAATGTATGGTGGGGCAGCTTTTTGCAGCTATGCACCAAAGATCTGGAACAAACTTCCATCATATATTAGACAAGCATCCTCTGTTGATATGTTCAAGAAGTAGCTCGAAACTTATTTTTAAGGTCTTTCTTTTAATTAACTCAACCTTTTATTTGCTCTTTACTGTTATCAGCTGTTTTTAGTACCTGTATTATCTTTCTTTCTCCTGATGATTTTAGCTCTTTTTATCTTCTTTCCTCTTTTTTATCTTTGTAGTTTTTATTGTTTATTGTGTTTTTTTCTTTCTTTTATTGTTTTTAAATGTCTGTTTTTTGTTTGTTTTTAAAACCTTTTCTGTAAAGCACTTTGAGCTGCATTTTATGTTATGAAAGGTGCTTCATAAATAATGCTATATAAATAATAATAATAATAACAATAATAATAATAATAATAATAATAATAATAATAATAATAATAATAATAATAATAATAATAAAATTTATTATTTTATATTATTATTGTTGTTGTTGTTGTTGTTGTTATTATTATTATTATTATTGTTATTGAGTTTACTTTTTAAATCACTGTTCACTGTTATAAATTAATCTGTCCAATATATTCTCAATTAATCAATTAGTTGTTCAGTCCATAAAATGTCCGAAAATGGTGAAAATGTCGATCACTCACTTTCACTTTCCCAAAACCCAAGATGCAACCTCAAATGTCTTATTTTGTCCCGTCATTCAATTTATTATCATAGAGAACTAAAGGAACCTAAACATGTTCAAATTTGAGAAGCTGGAATCAAAGAATTTTGGCTTTTTTCTTTTAGAAAAAGTCTCAAAAGTCTCAATTTACAGTAATGTGTTTAGTACTTTAGTACTTGTATTTGTGCATTTCTATTTTCTGCTACTTTATACTTTACATGTTCTACATTTATCGGAGAGCTGTAGTAAAATATGAAAAACATGTCAGAAAAATAAACAGTACTGTGCAAAAGTTTTAGGCATAAAGTGAGAATGCTTACAAAAATATTGCTGTAAATTGTTTTAATTTATCAAATCACTTCTTACAAAGTTGAGTAAACAGCAGAAACCTAAATGAAATCAATATTTGCTGTGAGAAGCTCTGCCTTTAAAACAGCAGCGGTTCTCCTCGGTTCACTTTAACACAGTTTTTCATGGTAACTTGCAGGAAGGTTGTTGTAACCATCCTGGAGAAAGAATGTTCTTTTGTGGATTTATTATTTAGTCCATCTCAGGTGCTTCTTCATGTAATCCCAGATTGACTCCATGATGTTGAGATCAAGGCCCTGTGGGGGTCGAACCATACCATCTGTTGCAGGACTCATCATTCTTCTTGTTGCTTAAAATAGTTCTTTATGACTCTAGCTGTATGTTTGGGGTCATTGTCATGTCATGAATAAATTTGGGACCAATCAGACACCTCCCTGATGGTATTGCATAATGGATAAGAATCTAAACATCTAGGGTGCCTAAAACTTTTGCACAGTACTGTATATAAAAAATATAATAAAATATAATGCATTGTTACAGATTAAAAATGCACAACAGATAGCTTGTACTCGACCAGCTGCAACATTAAAACTATAGTATATACATATATTACTAAAACCTGTATTATTTTTGGGCCACTTAGGGGTAGTGGCATGTAAACACCATAGACATATCACCTTGTAAAATTCATACTGCAAATGTGGCCAAACAGTGGCCATTTTACACATCCAGCATACACAAAACTACATTATCAGTCATATAACCTATCAGTCACGTTTCTGACCATCTGACAAATGTAAATCCAAAAATAACACTTATATTTATAGTATAAATATATACTTATAATAACACTTATAGCTCTGTTTTGGTCTCCACTCCTGATCAGGACTTTTGCTGCTAAATGTTTATCCGAGTTTCAGCTGTCTGCTGGAAATGAGGTTAATGAGAACAGTGAGAATGAACCAAACCAAGTTGCTGGTCATAAAACAAAAACAATAAGCTGAAAGAGGTTAAAACACTCTAGAACTGAAGGAAACTTCCGTTACTCCCACACACATAATCAGCCGTTGTTAGCATCAAATTATTGGTCACAACACCTTCAAGTAAAGTTTTCAATGCAGGACTTCTGTGCTAAAGCATTTTCAGAAACATTGCAACAGACTCCTTTATATCTGTAGTTAAAGTTTGATTAAAATAACTTTAATTAACTTCAAGTATTTATAATATTCTACTACATATTTATATTCCATACAAAATGCTTGTTTTTAGTCACCCATGATGTTTAATTTCTTTCATTTACTTTCTTTTTATAAAGGATAGTTCTGGTATTTAAAAATGTCTTCTTGTTTTGTCATGAAAGGACAACCTGCCCATCCATCTTTGGTCAGAGGTGGATATCTGTGCCACATTATCATGAAATCTGGTACCTGTTGTCCTCACAGAATAGTTGCTGGATGATTTGGTGCCACTACAACTTTTCATTAAGCTCCCTGCCTCCAAAAGACTAAATCTTGGGAGAATATTGCTGTGAAATCCACAAAGGACATATTTTTTAATAATATAAACAAAATGTCCACTATTTTAGGTTAGAAAATGACTTCCTGTCGGCCTTCTGTTCCACACTTGAACACCATTCATCATCATGTAGACTTCCCGGACTACAGACAGCCCACATAAGTGACGATATGTCTGTACGTTTGCATGTGTGGTCTAAATTTAAATGTGACAAGTACAATCCCCTCCACAGATACAGTGTGTGTTGTTGCAGGTCCCTCTATTTTGGAAATGTGATTAATCCTAAATCCTAGCAATGTCAGCTCTCTTTGCATTTATCAGTGTCACCCTTCAGCTGTGTTTGTTTCCTCTGTGTGGTTGTTAGGTTACGCTGCCTGACAGCACAGCTCTTCACAGGGAATGTTAAGTGATGCTCTGCAGCTCCCAAGAGCATTTCTCTGTACATTCTTTGCACTGAGATACTGGAGGAGCGGACATTAGATGGCCTTTTGAGTGGAATTAAGAAAAAAAAAGTACATCAAAATATAAATATATGTTTTTTTCTTTTTTGAGGCAAAAAAATTCAACAGAATCTTCAAATAAATGTGACACATGGTCACATTTTCCCCTCTCCTTTTCTAAATAGTTCACTTAACTAAACTTCATAACAGCCACGTAGGCTGCAGTGTTTTACAAGACAAAAGAGATTCATTAAAAAAAAAGTAAAACAGGTGACTGGAAATATTGAATTTCCTGAACCCAATATAACCTGCCAATTAAATACCTGGAAAAATGTAGCAAAAAGTATTTTAGCAGCTGAAACAAAAACAAAACCCTGTGAAAAAAATGTATATATAGATTTGTTAAGGTGTAAGTATGCTTCAAATGATGTGTTTGTAAGTTCATCTAGCAGCGTCTGAAATGGAATAATTGGGCCGGCTGTGTTTTTGACCACCAGTAATGCTATGGAGCAATGTTTTTATGAGTATGTCCACATTTTGTTTGTATTGTGCACACACACAAGAATGCACATGCACACTCACATGCTTGCAGGTGAAGCATTCCTGCTTGTGGTTTCATGTTATTCTGCTTATCAACAGTTGGTGGCTGTAATGGGCAAAGAATGGCAGCAATGTGCCAACAAAGGCAGCGAAAAAGAAGTAAGCTAACAAACATGATTGTAAACAATGCATGACTTAAAATATTCAAAATATCGGCTCATGGATACACACGATGCATGTAAACATATCTGTTTGTTTATATGGCCCCATTTAAAGGTTCCATATGTAAGAATCAGAAATTCCTTCTCATTAGTGACACCGGTGGCCGTTAAGTAAGCTGCAGTCAACATCCTGTTGCTCGCGCTCCATCAGCAACGTGAGACTATTGCATGTGATGTATTTTTCCTCGCTTACACTTCTTATAATAACATAAAAGATGTGGGTGTTGCACCTTGTGGTGATGCATGGGTCAGGGTTTTTTAATACCTGCACCCACCCAACCTGTTATGAGAGCCACACTGCCCGACCTGCAAAAATATGCGTTAATCAAGCACCTGACCCTGACCCAACCCGCAAACCGCCAACCGTGTTCACCAACCGTGTTTACTAAACACCAGTAGGCTCAGTGAGCTGTGGTCGGGGAGCAATGTGCTGCGGTTCTGTTGTGAAATGTGCGGTGGTTGACGAAAGCAGCTAGTCGTCCCAACCCCCCAAAAGACAAAGGTACTGTAGCCAGAAACGATGATGGGTGGCATGGTTGGGCGGCTGGCCACAAGCCAACCTGGGGGGTAACAGAGCTGGAGAGATAATATCTGCAGGGTGTTTATAGTTGGATAAGTCTGTGCAGTTTTTGTTGTGGTGGGAGCCAGTCGTTTGTTGATGTTAGTGGGAGAGAGGCAAGGCACTCAGGAGCATGCAAAAACATTACATCCATTGGATTTTTGCGGAAAAACCAACATGACTCCATCACATAGAAATCGACTTACATAGGCAACTGAGAAAGTCAGGGAAGGTCTCATTTTTTAAGTTGCCTTACAACCTATTCACACATTGCCAATAAAAAATGATTAATAATGTAAATTGCTTCACAATTTTAAATATAGAAGCTTTAACTTTCTAAAACAGTCAAGTCAATGCCTTCAAAAAAAGATTGCCCTAAAGTGTGTGCTGCTATACAAGTTGTATAATTCATTGTGTTAGACTCCACCCTATGATGTCAGGCTTCTCTCATCACCTTCAACTGTGTCTTCTTGTCTAGAAGACACATTGATGCAAACTGAATGATGATTCCTAACTTCAACACTAACTAATAATGTGCTTGGTGCTCGTCTTTGTTTCGTTCCACCAACCTCAAAAAACAGGGTGACTGGAGACTTAATGTTGCCCAGAAATGTGAACATATTCAAAGTATTTCACTATAATACTAAACTATATTACACTCTTCTTACACTGTGCTGGATGGAGACATTGAGTATTGAAGCAGAAATTTGTGTCAGAGGAACTGGCATTTCTTGTCTCCCAGTCCACACTGTGGATTAAGTGCACACTGTATTTTTTCAATGAGATAAACACACGTAAACATATTCAGCAAAGATGGAAACAGTGGCAATTTTTTCCACAGTTAGTGTACTTGGTCGAGAGCCATCTGGGCCCTGGGAATGCACTAAACTTAAAATAAACACCTCCAGATTGTGTCTGTCTGTAATTTTGGCACAGACATCAGCGATGACTGGACAGTAGGGGTGTAGGGAGGGTCTACTCCCAAGCAGCGTCTGTCTCATATCTGCCTAGAAGCTTTTTTGTCTTTTATATTTGTCTGTCTGACCATTCTGCTCAAGAATCCAACCAACAACCTTTTCTTAAAGCATGCGTCTGGTAATATTCTATATTTTCTTTTATCAAAATCAACAAATCACATGAATGTTCAAAAGCAATAATGAACTGATTCTATTAACATATAGTCTATGTACCCAAAGCCTGAAATATTTTATTCCTCTGTGCTGTAGAGCCCCACTGTTGTCCAAAAACTATTAAAACCACGTCAATGAGACATAAGACATATTCCTTCATTACCATGAAGACACAATCTAGTTCATCTTAAAGACGTACCAGCAGAGGTATTGTCTGTACTGTGTAGTTTGTGGTAAATGCTGACTCATTGTGACTTAAGAACTCAGTATATTCGCTGTTGGTTAATTTGAAACACAACAGAAGAGGAATAGAGTTGCCTACTGTTCATATGCTGACTCATAATTAGTCTCTATATCAAACTTCTGAACCACAAACATATTTTTCATTCACAAATATCTTATTAGTTGAGTGATTAATCCTTAATGAGGCTTTCAGAGAGCAGAGAGAATGTTTACTTTAGGTTTTATGCTATTTATGGAGAAAAAACATTCACAATTACACTATACTGTATGATGGTCCTATGTTACCTAAAACAGTAGAACATAACAACCATAATAATGATTTCAATGAATGTTATTGATTGTGAAGAATGCATGATGAATAGTGATTTTTTAATTTTTTGAATAAATATACAGATCAAATTTTGTATATTCTGGATCACACTGTAAAAAAAATGGTAAAAAAATGGTAAAAAGTCTGGCAGCAAAAGTTTCCAAACACTTACGGTCAAATAACAGTAAAAAACCTTTAGTTATTCTACAGAGATTTATTTTAAAAATACAGATGTTTACTTTGGACATTGTCTACATTTTTACAGTCCAACCATCATAAAATAAAAAGAAAATCTCATTATAAAACATTGCTAGAATGTTAAACAAATGTATAAATCTGCACAAAAAATGGAAAAGATTGCAGAACTACCTTAAAATTACCTAATTTAAATGAAGACTTTTCATACAGTAATCTTTGGTAAATTCATAGGATTATCCAATCCATCCATAAGAACTCCAATCAAAGTGTACTGTATCAAAGTACAGATTTCTGGATGTAAAACACAGAAAAAATATGTAAAATTACATTCAAATTACCCTCCTTTAACACCCATTAATGGTATCTTGGGAGCTTTAAGCTTTTATTTTATGTGATTATCCAATTTATTTACAGTAGATCCCTGGTAAATGTTGGTTTTATACTGTACAAAAAAATAATATCATGTGATAATAGTTTACAAAAACATAATTTTAACAATCATCACTTTACTAACATTATTTGATAGTATTTAAAAGCAACTATCAAATATATCTACATACATTTCCCCATTAATGTATGAGGTTAACTTTATATAAACATTATTTAACAGTAATTACAAGCAGCTCTCCAATATATTTTCAGGCTTTTCCCATAAATGTATGGGGTATAATTATATAAACATTTTTGACAGTAATTAAAATCAACTCTCCAATATATTTACAGGCTTTTCCATTAATGTATAGGGTTTACTTTATATAAACATTATGTGACAGTAATTGCAAGCAACTCCCCAATATATCTACAGACATTTCACATTAATATATGGAGTTCTGAATGTACAAAAACCAGAAGGTCTATGTAAAAGTACCTTTATATCAACTTTGACACTGAATAAATATATACATTTTTCTACTGACATTTTACAATATTGTGCAATCCATTCAATACAGATCCCCATTTGAGATGTATGAGATTTCAAGATGTTTAATAACCAGAATATATCATAAAATTACCTTTTAGTGCTTGCTTTACAAAGTTATTCTGTAGACATTGCCCAAGCCTAGTATACAGGTACATTTTCTGGGGATTGAATCAACTACAATTTGTTGACAATTTATGTCAACATAAAACTAAAGAACATCATGCAGGTTGATTAACTTGATGAATTAATTTCAATAAATAATCTGATCTAACATGTTTTCCAGGATCTAGGGTTCATAATTTTGTATTTTATGCAGTATTAATGTGTGTGAATGTTGTATGACTTCTGCCATTCTGCCACCAGGTTGTGCCTTTGAGTAAGTTGAGAGTTTTGAAGCAGAAGTAGTAGAAGACGAGGAACTTCCTCCAGTTGCAGTAGTTAGCACAAAGCTAGTGGGTTTTAACAGCAGCAAAAACATGCTGATGGACTGTAAGCTACACATTCTGCTTTGTTGTGGTTGTAAAGTGCGCAGATAAAAAAAACCTGCAAGTTATACTACAGCCTGAGTCTCTGTCTGCAACACATGACTACTTTGGTATATTTGCTCGCCAAATGGAAAATCTGTCTGCATTTTGCGCTTGCACAACGAAACACAGTATTCTATCTGATGATTACTTTTTTCTGCTGTGGATTGTGTAGACTAATACATCCATTAATTTAGAACACTGAAATTGTTCAAACATCAAGCATCATCAAGGACAAATACCATCTTGTTTGCCTGATCTTGAAGGATTGAATTTGTCACACAGTTGATTAAAGAGAAAGAGACCACTCTGCTGTGGTTGAGTTACATTGACTTTGAAGTAGTGAGGGACTGCGAACAGAACAGTGACGCTCTGTCATGAAAAGCTGTCAATTCATAAGCTGTCTGGTCTGAATCAGAAACGGTCTGGTAATATTAAGCTTGAGAGAAAATCAGCTCAGGTATGAGAAAATGCTTTCAACAAGCTTTGAGCTCAATCCTGTCTTGCATTGTTTTCTATGTATGGTAACAAAAAACACTGTCGTGGCAACATCTCACAAAAAAAAGAAATGAAGTCGTCAGCCCTTACAAATAAGTGTATATCACTTTTTTAATGATGCACAGCAGCAAAAAAGGGTTTCAGCCCTAGGCTTTCCTCAGCACTAGGATGGAACATAGGATACAACAAACATACATTTTTATCACCATTTGATTTGATATGTAGCCCCAACACCAATATATTGTGCATCAAGACCTAAATACAATAGAAGTTCTGAAGAATGATGGCAGTGTACACACAATATATAAGAAATATGCCTCTGAAGAAGAGTGTCAGACGGATATGTTGGATAGTTGCTTGTAATTACTGTCAAATACTATTTATATACTGTTAATATCATACATTAAATGGAAAAGTCTGTAGACAGTTGCTTGTAATTACTTTCAAATAATGTTTATATGAAGTAATGATTATTGAAATTATGTTTTTGTATGCCATTTTCACGTGATCCTATTTTTTGCACAGTATAAAACCAGTATTTACCAAGAATTAACTGTGAATAGATGAGACAATCACATACAATGAAAGCCTAAAGCTCTCAAGATACCTTTAATGGGTGTTCAAGGAGGATAATTTGAATATAATTTTACGTAATTTTTTTGTGTTCTACATCTGGAAATCTGTGCTTTGATTGGGCGGCCTCCAGGATAAACTGGATAATTCTATGAATTTACAAAAGAATACTGTATAAAACAAGCCTTTATTTAAATTAGGTAATTTTAAAGTAATTCTTCAGTGTTTTTCATTTTTTTGTGCAGATTTATACATTTCTTTAACATTCTAGCAATATTTTATAGCGAAAGGCTCGAAGGGGCCACGGCTGGGGACCCTGCACAGGGGCCTCGACGGGTGCCCCGAGAGCCTATGCTCCCCTGCGTTGTTGTTGTCATCGTCATCGTCGTCGTCACTATATAAAAGTTAAACCCTAAAATTTTCAGGGATGAAATTAGTTTTCCATATGAGTCCAAAGAGCATTTGTTTTTCAAGTGTTTGTTCCCAAGAGCCTTATAAAGCTAACTCAGTCATCATTACAGAGTAAAACCTCCAGAGTTCTGCTGACGTTGAACCCACATTCACCCCAAAACACTTCCCTCTTAGTTCTTAGAAAAATATATTTAGCTACAATGAGGAACCAACAATTCTCAAAACACTAAAATGTCGACATCACCATGAAGTTTTCAGCTGTATCTTGTCGCCTTAACAGCTGCATAACTGCATTTACAGCTCAACGTCCTCAGTCGTCCTCCTCCAACCTAACAACCAAACCAATTACTGTTAATCTTTATACTTTTCTACTTTATACAAATGAATGATAATGTTGCTCCGTAACTGCTGGATGTGGAAATGAGCAACTGTTTGCTAACAAGTTCAATGTTCATGTCAGTGTTGTGTTCATTTCTTGTTTCTGTTGCCCCCAAGTAGCCAAAAAACTCAGTTAATATATGTTTAACATACATGTTACAGATCACAACAAGTGACATTTCCTGTGTTTATTGGATTATACATAAATTAAACATTTACAAAATATTTTTCATCAATTCAAATTTAGAAAAGAAAAAATCCGAACATTTCAACAACAGAATGAATACTGTACATCTAAGCATGAATTGCATCCTGATGAGTGAATGAAACTTGCAAATTCTGATTCATTTATGTTATATGACACATATGATACTTGTTCAACTCTTTTATTTCCACAGCAAACACAAACATGCTCCTTAAAATGTTTTAACTTTTCCAAAAACTGTTGAATGTATATTGGAAAGGAAAAAAAAGGTTTCTACTCTTTTCTTTTAAAACTAAAACTCTTCACTGACACATTTCCATTTTCCACAGTTCGTACAGGTTGTTCTGCTCTGAGCTACATAATGTTGGTGATGCGTGTGGCTGAACTCCTCCTCATCACTGTGATTACTGTTCTTCTCTTCAGAGCTTGGGGTGAGAAAATTCAAACCAACATTTGTTAAGTTTAAAACAAACTGCAACTTTAGAACTGAAATGTTACTCTGTGATTTATTTTCCAGGGAACCAGAGACCACCTGATGACAACATTGTGAGTTGATGTGTAAAATCAACTAATAAAGTCCATGTTGCTGTGATGCAGGACTGTGAATGTCTGACTGTTTGTGTTTGTGCAGGATTTAAACTCAGTAAGAAGCCGAACTCAACCTAATCAAAACCAAACCCGAAAACTAGACTACCGCTTATCTCCACCCAAACTAAAATAACAAAACCCAACACTCTAAACCATGTTGAGAAGAAAACTAAGAGTAGAAGAAGAAAAATTCCCCATAAGCCACTGCTGCTGTCAGTAATCAGGTGTGTGTCCACACCACCACTCAGATTCCCCCTTTTCTCTCATGAATAATTGGCTCCAGGTGCTTCATTCCTACAAAGGAAGGCAGAGGGAGAGAGAGAGGAAGAGCACCGGAGAGAGAGAAAGCGAGAGAGAGAGAGAGAAAGCGAGAGAGGGAGAGAGGGAGAGAAAACACTCCCACAGGCAGTGTGCAGTATTGCACCTACATGCCACACGTAACAAAGCCTCAAGCTGTGGAAGTTACTGCTTCACTATGATGACTGTTAATACATTTCACGCAGCTTAAATGACCAAAGTCACCTCTGCAGTGTGTATATAGCATGAAAAACCTTCATATTAAATGTTAAGCTGCCTGAAGTGAAGCTCAACTAAGTATAAACAAGTTAACTCAGCATCAGTATGTATTAACGTGCACTGCTGGAGTCTCAGAGACCTCAAACCTTCCAGAGATTAAAGTAGATTTCAGCAGAAAATTCCTCTTTGTCTTTTCATAAAGTGTTGACTGTCTGTTCCTGTGAGCTTCTTGTGTTTCTGATTCTTATCTGGTCATCATTAGAGGGTAAAACCTCCAGAGCTCTGCTGCTGTTGTTTCCACATTCTCACTGAAACACTTGACACACCTCTCATTTCTCAGAAAAACTGACCTCAAAGATACAATGAGGAACTAACAGGTCTCAGACCACTAAAACATCATCTTATCTGTTCTTTTACAGCTGCTACAGTATCACCATGTTGCACCATGTTGAGCATCAAGAGTCAAAGTTTGACTCTTCACCTGTCTGTTCATGTGTGCTGTCAGACGTCACCATGAATCCTGTCTGTTTTCTAATACAGACTCTGACAGTTGAGAGCATCGATCTCTTGTTCTGAAGATATCGACAAAGAAGGATCGTGAAGCACGATGGTTGAATTCAGATGGATTAACATGTCTGTCTGTGTGTTTTCTAAGAAGAGTTGCGTTACTGCAACCATTTACCTTACTTAACAGTCTTCACACCTTCAACTTCCTCTTCTTCTTTTCAGGAGGTCAAACACGTCGTAGTCACAAATACACCGTGGGAATGAACACAGTGTGCACTTGTTGAATCTCTGATCAGTCTGCCTACATACAGTCCAGACAGTAAGTATTTGGACATTTACAGTTACAGTTACTACTCTAATTAAAGCTGAGACTTGATACTTTAATGCAGTATTCATTGTTTTATTGCAGATTGAATGTGCTGAAACACAGAGCCTGAAGAACAAAAACTGTGTAACTGTCCAAATACTTACTGCCTGGACTGTACATGCAGCAGAGTGAGGAAGAGGAAGTGACACACGTACAAATGACAGGAAGAAGATGCCTTACTTCACACATTACTTTAGAGACTGCGACAGTTAAGAGAACCAGAGATCGATGAGAGAGAGAAGGAGGATGGTTGAATTCAGACGGATTCAAATGTTGTTTCTGATACTGGAGCTTCAGTTTTCAGGTAAGAAAAAAAGATTAATTTAGTATTTTATTAACCTTCTTAAATTGAGACGAGTATGTTGTTAGTTGTTAATATGTTGAGTTTAATGAACTGAAAACTGAAGATGAGACACATTTAGAAAGTTCTGTTGTATCTACAATGATCCTCACACTAACAATGAACATGACAGTCATATTTCTATTTATTTCAGTTAATTGTTCATATTCCTCTCTCATATCTCTCAGCAGCCATAACTGGACAAGATTCCTCCTTCACTATCAGAGATGGAGATGAAGTTACTTTGTTTTGTGAAAATGTGACGACTGATCAGGATAAATGTAACAGTACTGTCTGGCTCTTCAGTGGTTCAGGAAGCACAGCAACAGTAGCGCTGATTAAATTTGGGCAGATTGGTGAAAAAGCCAAAGCTAAATCAGACAGACTGAGTGTTACAGCGAACTGTTCTCTGGTTATAAAGAAGGTCACAGTTGAGGATGCTGGTCGTTACACCTGCAGACAGTTCAAATCAGGACAACAACAAGGTCAAGATCCTCAGGTTGATCTGTCTGTTGTTACCAGTGAGTATTTACATCATAATGTTTTCAGTTCAAACTGTCTTGTTAGAACAATATACTGAAACATTACAATAATTATGATTACAGTGATGAAGTTAATCTGACTCTTGTTGTCTTTCTCTCACAATATCTCCATCTTCACCAGTGACTGAACATAAGGACACTGATAAGGTGACGTTAAGATGCTCTGTGTCGACATATGATGCGTGCAGACACACAGTGAAGTGGTTGTATCAGGGTAACAATGTGGACAAAGATAACAAAGACTTGAAGACATCACAGTCTACCTGTTCAGCCACTGTGTCCTTCTTGACTTCTCATGATATTTACACATCAAATTATAAGTTTTTGAAGTGTGAAGTCACAGATCTCTACAATGGAAAAGTGCAGCTGTGTAACTTCAGTCCTCAGTTGTCATGTGAGAAACCAGGTGAGAAGATGATGAGCTGTTTAAAATCACTTTATTCTGATATGAAAAATGACAAAACTGCATTTATTTATTTGATGTATTTTAAGTTTTAGGTTGATATAAATGTTTCTCATTTAGTCACAGCAGATGGTGAACAATGTGTTTTTGTCTCATTTTAAAGTTTGTTGGTTTTTGTTATTTAATCTGTCAGGTGTGGCTGAAACAACAACAGAACCTGAAACAACGATATCAACAACACAAGAAGGTGAGCAACAAAGTCACTCATATGTATTCAACATTTTATTCAATGTATTCAACCACTGCTGCCCCGGCAATATGTGAAAACAGCTGTTTACTAGTGTAGATGTAGACATTCTTTCCCGAAGACTTTTAATCAGTTCAAATTGCAAAAAGTGTATTGTGACACATAATGACAGAAAAGTGCAGCTGTTTATCTTCAGCTGTTGGACCACAGTTGAGAAAACAGGTGAGAATATGATGAGCTGTTTAAAATCACATCAGACTGATGTAAAGATTTACATAAAATATTTGTGTGTTTTATAGATTTGAAGTTTTAAGATGATATTCTTTCTCATTGAGGTACTGCAGATGATAAACATGAAGTATTTTCTAATTGTATAATTTCTGGGCTTTGTTCATTTGTCCAGGTGCAGACGCCACAACAGCAACAACTGAATCAACAACAATTCAAAGCAGCACAAAGGCAGCTACAACCACAACAGCAACCAAAGATGCTACAATTACACCACAAGGTAACTCAACATTTTCTGTATGTTTCTTTACAGTATCTCTCTCTTTTACTTTATTTGACTAACTGAGAAAGCTGAAGCCTCATATCATCTTCCAACCCCGTCTACTATAAATTACATATACTGTATGTCATATACTGAACACTGACCAAGCACTTTATTAGGAACAACAACAGCTCTGCCATAAATTCTACTTTTACAAAGTTTATATAGTTTCAGTTTTCATTGACATTGTCAGAAAGGTGAAAATTCTACTTTATGTTCATATTTAGTTCATAGTGGATGGTGATGTACTGGAGTGTATTATATTGAAAAGTGTTCCTAATATTTTGTCTCTCTCATGTATGTTAATGTAGTGGAAAAAATATTAGGAACACTTTTCAATATAATGCACTTTTACCTCTAAGGTTCCTGTGTTTGTGGATAAATCGGTGCCTGTTGAGGGCAGGAGGTGATGAATTTTCTCTCTAATAGTTAGAATTTTATCATTAAAGAAGCTCATGAAGTCGTTACTACTGAGAGCTATAGGAATAGATGGATCAATACAGTTATGACTCTTTGTCAGCCAAAGTGCTGAAGAGGAACCTCGGACTGTTTTTATTCTCTTCTATTAATGATGAGTAATAGGCGGCTCTGGCCTTACAGAGAACCTTCCTATATGTTTTAAGACTATCCTGCCAGACTAAACGAGAGTCTTCTAGTTTGGTGGAACACCATATTCTGACAAATGTTCAGAATGTTTGCTTTAATTTGTGTTGTTGGGAGTTATACCACGGAGCGAACCTCTTATATTTTATTATCGTCTTTTTTAAAGGGGTAATGGAGTCGAGTGTTATTCCCATTATCCTGCGGCACTATCAACAACATGATCAATTTGAGAGGGACTAAAGTTAACATAAGAGTCCTCTGTTGTATTGAAACATGGCAGTAAATTCGATACTGATGGAATTGCTTCCTTAAATGTAGCTACAGCACTATCAGATAGACATCTAGTGAAGACATCTTTGTCTAATGGCGTGTACTCCTGTAACAGGAATTCAACAGTTATGAAGTAATGGTCTGATAAAATAGGATTTTGTGGAAAAACTATTAAATGTTCAATTTCGATCCCATAAGTCAGATCAAGATCGAGGGTGTGGTTAAGACAGCGAGTGGGTTTATTTACACACTGAGAGAAGCCAATTGAGTCTAATAATGAGATAAACGCAGCGCTGAGACTATCATTATCAACGTCCACATGAATATTAAAATCACCTACTATAATTACTTTATCTGCACTAAGGACTAAGTTTGATAAAAACTCTGAGAATTCAGATAAAAATTCAGAGTACGGACCAGGAGGACGGTACATTATAACAAATAGAAATGGATGTAAAGTTTTGCAGGTTGGGTGAGAGAGACTAAGAACAAGACTTTCTAATGAGTTATAATTAAATTTAGGAATAGGGTTGATGATTAAGCTTGAGTTGAAAATGGCCGCTGTCTCAAGGAATGTGAGTATTAATATGACTGGGGGGAGTGGATTCATTTAGGCTGACATATTCTTCATGACAAAATAAATCAATATGATAATCTGAGATTAGATTGTTTACTAATACAGTTTCAGATGACAGAGATCTAATGTTTAAGAGTACACATTTAATTATCCTATTGTCTTGTACTATTACAGTGGTGGTGTTGATTTTCATGACATTTTTATGCTGAATCCTCTTCTGTTTATTTTAGATTGAATTGATTTGAGTGGTCGGGGGACAGACAGTCTCTATGTGGTTTTGGGTGGGTTACTGCTCTAATGGAAGCACAGAGAAGCGTGTAGGACTGCAGCTCTGCCTCCTGGTCTCAACTCTGGGTTGTCATGGTTCAGGTCTACTAATAAACTCAGCCATATTTCTAGATATGAGAGCAGCTCCATCCAAAGTGGGATGTATGCCGTGTCTCCTAATCAGACCAGATCTTGCCCAGAGAGTCGACCAATTATCATCTAGTTTAGGCTGGTGTGAAACAAATGCTTGAAATGTATATAAACTACCATGAAATCCAGTTTCTGGACATGAACCATCAAGGCATATATGTGTAACCATGGTGACATGCATGCACACGTTATATGCATAAGTTACATGGGTTTTCCCCAAACAATCAAAAAGTGAAAAGAAGTTGAAACGTGCTTTGCTGTGCTTGTGTCTGTATATTTTATCAGTTTTTCATTAACAGTGAGTGAAACGTAGTGAGCGCACAGTAAATATCTCCCCTGGTATATAAAGATCCTCTTTTTCTTCCTGTTTCTACCTGTCTGTCATTTTTCATAATATGAGGTCCAACTGCAGTTGATATCATAATATCTTCTTGAGCTCTTGAACCCATAAAGAGCAGCAATGTGCTGCATAACTTGCATAATTTAACAAGTTGTTTTTCTCAGAATGTTTTCTTGTTATATCAAGAAACTGAGAAAATATTTTATGTCATGGTGGCAGCAATACACTGCTGTACAAATGCAACTAGTGAATCTTTTATTTCCATGGTTTTTATTTCCACAGCTCACATGAACCTGATTATTAAATGTGACAACCTGCCAAAATATTTCAAATGTACATACTTCCTTTACTGTCATGTTGTTTCTCTAATCAATACTTGTACAGATTGTTCTGCTCTGAGCTACATAATGTTGATGATGCGTGTGGCTGAACTCCTCCTCATCACTGTGATTACTGTTCTTCTCTTCAGAGCTCGAGGTGAGAAAATTCAGACCAACATTTGTTAAGTGTAAAACAAACTGTAACTTTAGAACTGAAATGTTACTCTGTGATTTATTTTCCAGGGAACCAGAGACCACCTGATGACAACATTGTGAGTTGAAAATAACAACTGAACTGATGTATAAAAAGACAAATGTGTACATTAAGAGACTGTAAGTCAGTGCAGGACTGTGAATGTCTCACTGTTTGTGTTTGTGCAGGATTTAAACTCAGTAAGAAGCCAAAAATATCTGATGGTGCGTTCAGGTTCTGCTGACTCCACTGTGACCTGTGTTCACTTTTAAAACTGCAACAGTCAGCTGGGAGGAAAATCTGGGAGTTCGGGGCTCTTCTGGGGAGGAACAACTTCATTTATTTGTATATGTTAGATTATCTGTGATTGTGTTGAATGTGCAGCAGCAGAAACCTAAAGGTCAAAGAAGTAGGGTTGTGATTTGTGAGTTTTCAGTGTGAGTGTGTCAGAGTGGGTTTCTTTGTGTTGTTTTTCACAGGAGCAGAATGATGAAGATGATGGTGCGGTGAACTATGAAAACTTTGGAGAACCTTCTACTTCTGTCAGACTCCACTGATCAACGACTTCCACACCAACATCAACTCACCAGAGAAATGACTCCCTTGCTGTTATATCATTAATATGGTCTCAGTTTTACATGAGTAGTTGAATTCTTTACATAAAGAAAGAATCATAAGATCACTTTGAGATTTGTATGTTTTGTGTGCTGAGAAATTTTTATTTTTAGTCTGACTTGGACAACAATATTCAAATCTGGATTTTATCTCTTGTTAAGAAGCTGTGAGTTTGATTAAATGTCTTTTCCTGCATTATTTCTCAAACTTTTCTCACATTTTAACTCATTTAACTTCCTTAAATCTGCTTCAAGTGGAAGAATTTAGACTTGACTTTAAGACTTCTGTTGCTGCTTTTTAAGCTGCAGCAGCTTCAGATCAGTTTCATGTTTAAATTTACAGAAGAATTAATTTTAACTTTCATTTATCATTGTTAACATGTTTGTCAGGAAGCCAACATGTGTTTGGTTTGAATGAGCTTTGAGTCTTACTGCAGTCAGTAACAGTCTTCTCTTTATTATATCCGATAATAATATAATATGCAAATAAAGAAATATTAACCACTTAATTCTACACTGTGTTGTGTAATTATTTCATGTACTAACAGTGTTCTGACTGATAATGAAAGGTGGATATTCTCAGCTATAGACGTCCTGCTTCTACTCAGACCACAACTTCCCTTATCTGTCTGTCCTTTTACCTCTAAATCTTCCCTCTATTCACACTTGGATCTAAAATGTTTCTGAATACAAATAGAAATACACTCAAAGTTACCTGAGAATGCACAGAAATCCAATAATTCAATCTACATTCAGCAGTGTTAAAGCACATGACGATGCATTGTGATCATAGGCTGCATATAAAGACAGACGGAGCTGGTTTGATTTTATTTATTTTGATTTTATCACTTGTTTCCTCAAATTTTTAGACACACTGACACCAAAATGCTCAGCAATAATAATCAAATGTTCCTTCATGCAATGATGGAATTTATCAAAGCTAGGCTGCGCAGCAAACTCTTCAAGATTAAACTCCATCAGAATCCAAGTTCAACCACAAACAAACGTGTGTATAAAACTTTACTAAACACACACACAACGTATGCACTATCAAACAACTAGCAAATGAACCAATGTATCAATGCAACACCCCACAGTGTCAACTATGTATCCATTAACACTTGGAGAGGCAAAAAAAAGTTACAATGACACAGTTTGTAGTCACGAGTAACTGCGCTGAACCAAAACGCACAGTTACCACACTAAGGTGAAACAAACAAAGCCAACAACAACTTACCTGCACTCTGCGTTGAAAACAAGCCTACAAAAGCAACGGCAGTGTGACAAAATGTTTAAACGAGCCCCCAATATGTTACGGCCTCACCAAACAAAGGCTCCCCCTGGAGACTGAAACATAACAAGGACGCCAAAACCTCTGATTTAACAACAGCCATTTATTTTTCAACTATTTAACCATACTTAAAAGGTAAAGAAAAAAAACAAACAAAAGGAGATGGAGATCCCAGCCAAAAAGAACAAAAGATGGGAAGTTGCTGGGCCAGCCACGCCATGGGCCATTGCACCCAGCTCATTCCCCTACCTATTAAAAGAAAAGTGTACTCAACCTAATCAAAACCAAACCCGAAAACAAGACTACCGGTAATCTCCATCCCAAACTAAAATAACAAAACCCAACACTCTAAACCATGTTGAGAAGAAAACTAAGAGAAGAAGAAGAAAAATTCCCCATAAGCCACTGCTGCTGTCAGTAATCAGGTGTGTGTCCACACCACCCCTCAGGTTCCCCCTTTTCTCTCATGGAATAATTGGCTCCAGGTGCTTCATTTCTACAAAGGAAGGCAGAGAGAGAGAGAGAGGAGGAGCGCTGGAGAGAGAGAAAGCGAGAGAGAGAGAGAGAGAGAGAGAGAAAACACTCCCACAGGCAGTGTGCAGTATTGCACCTACATGCCACACGTAACAAAGCCTCAAGCTGTGGAAGTTACTGCTTCACTATGATGACTGTTAATACATTTCACGCAGCTTAAATGTCCAAAGTCACCTCTGCAGTGTGCATATAGCATGAAAAACCTTCATATGAAATGTTAAACCTGCCTGAACTCAAGCTTAACTAAGTATAAACAAGTTAACTCAGCATCACTATGTATCAACGTGCACTGCTGGAGTCTCAGAGACCTCAAACCTTCCAGAGATTAAAGTAGATTTCAGCAGAAAATTCCTCTTTGTCTTTTCATAGAGTGTTGACTGTCTGTTCCTGTGAGCTTCTTGTGTTTCTGATTCTTATCTGGTCATCATTAGAGGGTAAAACCTCCAGAGCTCTGCTGCTGTTGTTTCCACATTCTCACTGAAACACTTGACACACCTCTCATTTCTCAGAAAAACTACAATGAGGAACTAACAGGTCTCAGACCACTAAAACATCATCTTATCTGTTCTTTTACAGCTGCTACAGTATCACCATGTTGCACCATGTTGAGCATTAAGAGTCAAAGTTTGACTCTTCACCTGTCTGTTCATGTGTGCTGTCAGACGTCACCATGAATCCTGTCTGTTTTCTAATAAACACTATCTACAGAAAAGAAGAGTTGCATTATTGCAAACATTTATCTTAACTAATAGTCTTCACACGCTCAACTTCCTCAATTCTTATCTTCTTCTTTTCAGGAGGTCAGACACGTCATCATCACAAATGCATCATGGGACTGGACACAGTGTGCACTTGAGACAAAATATGAGCCTTAATATACAGTAGTTTGCTTCTTACAGCATCAGATTGCCTCAATGTCTCTTTTAAAGGCAGAAACATATTCCTTTGTCTTGTAATCAGTGACACATAATCATGTCTCCATCCTACATGTTCATCCTGTTCAATCTTTGTCAGGCTGCTGTGACCTCTGACCTCTGACTGTCGGCAGATTCTGTTATTGCTGATCAAAAACGTTGCATCACTGTGGATGAGACAGAACTAAATGTTACAAATATCAAAGTAAAAATGAGTTTTTGACTGTTTGGATGAAAATACAGTAAATCCAACAGCTGACAAAAGACTAAGTGTCACAATGAGGAAGTGACATCACACTAACTGCAGGAGGTAGATGCTGTATCTCTCTACAACACAAACTACTTTACAGACTCTGACAGTTGAGAGCATCGTTCTCTTGTTCTGAAGATATCGACAAAGAAGGATCGTGAAGCACGATGGTTGAATTCAGATGGATTAACATGTCTGTCTGTGTGTTTCCTAAGAAGAGTTGCGTTACTGCAACCATTTACCTTACTTAACAGTCTTCAACTTCCTCTTCTTCTTTTCAGGAGGTCAAACATGTCGTTGTCACAAATACACCGTGGGAACGAACACAGTGTGCACTTGTTGAATCTTAATATGGTTCAATATGGCTGCTCTGACTGCAGAAACATATTTCTTTATCTTGTGATCCGTGATTACATCCCAGTTTCACAGGATCTTTGTCAGACAGCTGTGACATCTGACCTCTGACCTCTTTAGTGCTGCTTACCCGTCATATTACTGATCAAGAAATGTGAGTCAATGTCTTGTCAGTCACAGTGAATAAGAACTAAACTGTCAAAAGTAAATATGTTAATTAGTTTTTGGTTGCAAAAAACTCTGATCAGTCTGCCTACATACAGTCCAGACAGTAAGTATTTGGACATTTACAGTTACAGTTACTACTCTAATTAAAGCTGAGACTTGGTACTTTAATGCAGTATTCATTGTTTTATTACAGATTGAATGTGCTGAAACACAGAGCCTGAAGAACAAAAACTGTGTAACTGTCCATGCACTTACTGCCTGGACTGTACATGCAGCAGAGTGAGGAAGAGGAAGTGTCAGATGTGCAAATGACAGGAAGAAGACGCCTTACTTCACACATTACTTTAGAGACTGCGACAGTTAAGAGAACCAGAGATCGATGAGAGAGAGAAGCAGGATGGTTGAATTCAGACGGATTCAAATGTTGTTTCTGATACTGGTGCTTCAGTTTTCAGG
The DNA here is from genome assembly GCF_963924715.1 of Thunnus thynnus. Taxonomy (NCBI): domain Eukaryota; kingdom Metazoa; phylum Chordata; class Actinopteri; order Scombriformes; family Scombridae; genus Thunnus; species Thunnus thynnus. The sequence goes on along the minus strand of NC_089534.1, from coordinate 3,530,672 downwards.
TAAGAAAAAAAGATTAATGTAGTATTTTATTAACCTTCTTAAACTGAGACGAGTATGTTGTTAGTTGTTAATATGTTGAGTTTAATGAGCTGAAAACTGAAGATGAGACACATTTAGAAAGTTCTGTTGTATCTAAAATGATCCTCACACTAACAATGAACATGACGGTCATATTTCTATTTATTTCAGTTAATTGTTCATATTCCTCTCTCATATCTCTTAGCAGACATAACTGGACAACGTTCCTCCTTCACTGTCAGAGATGGAGATGAAGTTACTTTGCATTGTGAAAATGTGTTAAAGGATCAGGATAAATGTAACAGTACTGTCTGGCTCTTCAGTGGTTCAGGAAGCACAGCAACAGTAGCGCTGATTAAACTTGGGCAGATTGGTGAAGAAGCCAAAGCTAAATCAGACAGACTGAGTGTTACAGCGAACTGTTCTCTGGTTATAAAGAAGGTCACAGTTGAGGATGTTGGTCGTTACTTCTGCAGACAATACAACGAATCAGGACAACAACAAGGTCAAGACTCTCAGGTTTATCTGTCTGTTGTTACCAGTGAGTATTTACATCATAACGTTTTCAGCTCAAACTGTCTTGTTAGAACAATATACTGAAACATTACAATGATTATGATTACAGTGATGAAGTTAATCTGACTCTTGTTGTCTTTCTCTCACAATATCTCCATCTTCACCAGTGACTGAACATAAGAACAATAATGAGGTGATGTTAAACTGCTCTGTGTCGACATATGATGCATGTAGACACAGAGTGAAGTGGGTGTATGAGGGTAAAGATGTGGACAAAGAAAACAAAGACTTGAAGACATCACAGTCTACCTGTTCAGCCACTGTGTCCTTCCTGATTTCTCATTTTATTTACACATCAAATTATAAGTTTTTGAAGTGTAACGTCACAGATCTCAACAATGTAAAAGTGCAGCTGTATAACTTCAGTCCTCAGTTGTCTGGTGAGAAACCAGGTGAGAAGATTATGAGCTGTTTAAAATCACTTCAGACTGATGTAAAGATTTACATAAAATATTTGTGTATTTTATAGATTTGAAGTTTTAAGATGATATTCTTTCTCATTGAGGTACTGCAGATGATAAACATGAAGTATTTTCTAATTGTATAATTTCTGGGCTTTGTTCATTTGTCCAGATGCAGACGCCACAACAGCAACAACTGAATCAACAACAATTCAAAGCAGCACAAAGGCAGCGACAACCACAACAGCAACCAAAGATGCTACAATTACACCACAAGGTAACTCAACATTTTCTGTATGTTTCTTTACAGTATCTCTCTCTGTTACTTTATTTGATTAACTGAGAAAGCTGAAGCCTCATATTATCTTCCAACCCCGTCTACTATAAATTACATATACTGTATGTCATATACTGAACACTGACCAAGCACTTTATTAGGAACAACAACAGCTGTGCCATAAATTCTACTTTTTATAGTTTCAGTTTTCGTTGATATTGTCAGAAAGGTGATGATTCTACTTTATGTTAATATTTAGTTCATAGTGGATGGTGATGTACTGGAGTGTATTATATTGAAAAGTGTTCCTAATATTTTGCCTCCCTCATGTATGTTAATGGGGTGGAAAAAATATTAGGAACACTTTTCAATATAATGCACTTTTACCTCTAAGGTTCCTGTGTTTGCGGATAAATCGGTGCCTGTTGAGGGCAGGAGGTGATGAATTTTCTCTCTAATAGTTAGAATTTTATCATTAAAGATGCTCATGAAGTCGTTACTACTGAGAGCTATAGGAATACATGGATCAATACATTTATGACTCTTTGTCAGCCAAAGTGCTGAAGAGGAACCTCGGACTGTTTTTATTCTCTTCTAGTAATGATGAGTAATAGGCGGCTCTGGCCTTACAGAGAACCTTCCTATATGTTTTAAGACTATCCTGCCAGACTAAACGAGAGTCTTCCAGTTTGGTGGAACACCATATTCTGACAAATGTTCAGAATGTTTGCTTTAATTTGTGTTGTTGGGAGTTATACCATGGAGCGAACCTCTTATATTTTATTATCGTCTTTTTTAAAGGGTTAATGGAGTCGAGTGTTATTCCCATTATCCTGCGGCACTATCAACAACATGATCAATTTGGGAGGGACTAAAGTTAACATAAGAGTCCTCTGTTGTATTGAAACATGGCAGTAAATTCAATACTGATGGAATTGCTTCCTTAAATGTAGCTACAGCACTATCAGATAGACATCTAGTGAAGACATGTTTGTCTAATGGCGTGTACTCCTGTAACAGGAATTCAATAAGACAGTGAGTGGGTTCATTTACACACTGAGAGAAGCCAATTGAGTCCAATAATGAGATAAACGCAGCGCTGAGACTATCATTATCAACATCCACATGAATATTAAAATCACCTACTATGTATATATACCCTAACTCTGGGTTGTCATGGTTCAGGATTACTAATAAACTCAGCCATATTTCTAGATATGAGAGCAGCTCCATCCAAAGTGGGATGTATGCCGTCTCTTCTAATCAGACCAGGTCTTCCCCAGAGAGTTGACCAATTATCATCTAGTTTAGGCTGGTGTGAAACAAATGCTTGAAATGTATATAAGCTACCATTAAATCCAGCTTCTGGACATGAACCATCAAGACATATATGTGTAACCATGGCAACATGTATGCACACGTTACATGCATAAGTTACATGGGTTTTCCCCAAACAATCAAAAAGTTAAAAGAAGTTAAAACGTGCTTTGCTGTGCTTGTGTCTGTATATTTTATCAGTTTTCATTAACAGTAATGAAACGTGAGCGCACAGTAAATATCTCCCCTGGTATATAAAGATCCTCTTTTTCTTCCTGTTTCTACCTGTCTGTCATTTTTCATAACATGAGGTCCAACTGCAGTCGATATCATAATATCTTCTTGAGCTCTTGAACCCATAAAGAGCAGCAATGTGCTGCATAACTTGCATAATTTAACAAGTTGTTTTTCTTAAAATGTTTTCTTGTTATATCAAGAAACTGAGAAAATATTTTTTGTTATGGTGGCAGCAATACACTGCTGTACAAATGCAACTAGTGAATCTTTTATTTCCATGGTTTTTATTTCCACAGCTCACATGAACCTGCTTATTAAATGTGACAACCTGCCAAAATATTTCAAATGTACATACTTCCTTTACTGTCATGTTGTTTCGCTAATCAATACTTGTACAGATTGTTCTGCTCTGAGCTACATAATGTTGGTGATGCGTGTGGCTGAACTCCTCCTCATCACTGTGATTACTGTTCTTCTCTTCAGAGCTCGAGGTGAGAAAATTCAGACCAACATTTGTTAAGTCTAAAACAAACTGTAAGTTTAGAACTGAAATATTACTCTGTGATTTATTTTCCAGGGAACCAGAGACCACCTGATGACAACATTGTGAGTTGAAAATAACAACTGAACTGATGTATAAAAAGACAAATGTGTACATTAAGAGACTGTAAGTCAGTGCAGGACTGTGAATGTCTCACTGTTTGTGTTTGTGCAGGATTTAAACTCAGTAAGAAGCCAAAAATATCTGATGGTGCGTTCAGGTTCTGCTGACTCCACTGTGACCTGTGTTCACTTTTAAAACTGCAACAGTCAGCTGGGAGGAAAATCTGGGAGTTCGGGGCTCTTCTGGGGAGGAACAACTTCATTTATTTGTATATGTTAGATTATCTGTGATTGTGTTGAATGTGCAGCAGCAGAAACCTAAAGGTCAAAGAAGTAGGGTTGTGATTTGTGAGTTTTCAGTGTGAGTGTGTCAGAGTGGGTTTCTTTGTGTTGTTTTTCACAGGAGCAGAATGATGAAGATGATGGTGCGGTGAACTATGAAAACTTTGGAGAACCTTCTACTTCTGTCAGACTCCACTGATCAACGACTTCCACACCAACATCAACTCACCAGAGAAATGACTCCCTTGCTGTTATATCATTAATATGGTCTCAGTTTTACATGAGTAGTTGAATTCTTTACATAAAGAAAGAATCATAAGATCACTTTGAGATTTGTATGTTTTGTGTGCTGAGAAATTTTTATTTTTAGTCTGACTTGGACAACAATATTCAAATCTGGATTTTATCTCTTGTTAAGAAGCTGTGAGTTTTATTAAATGTCTTTTCCTGCATTATTTCTAAAACTTTTCTTGCTACTTTTGTTGCTGCTTTTTAAGCTGCAGCAGCTTCAGATCAGTTTCATGTTTAAATTTACAGAAGAATTAATTTTAACTTTCATTTATCATTGTTAACATGTTTGTCAGGAAGCCAACATGTGTTTGGTTTGAATGAGCTTTGAGTCTTACTGCAGTCAGTAACAGTCTTCTCTTTATTATATCTGATAATAATATAATACGCCAATAAAGAAATATTAACCACTTAATTCTACACTGTGTTGTGTAATTATTTCAGGTACTAATAGTGTTCTGACTGATAATGAAAGGTGGATATTCTCAGCTATAGATGTCCTGCTTCTACTCAGACTACAACTTCCCTTATCCGTCTGTTCTTTCACCTCTAAATCATCCCTCTGTTCACACTTGGATCTAAAATGTTTCTAAATACAAATAGAAATACACTCAAAGTTACCTGAGAATGCACAGAAATCCAATAATTCAATCTACATTCAGCAGTGTTAAAGCACATGACGATGCATTGTGATCATAGGCTGCATATAAAGACAGACGGAGCTGGTTTGATTTTATTTATTTTGATTTTATCACTTGTTTCCTCAAATTTTTAGACACAAATGTTCCTTCATGCAATGATGGAATTTATCAAGGCTAGGCTGCGGGGCAAACTCTTCAAGATTAAACTCCATCAGAATCCAAGTTCAACCACAAAACCAGAAGAACAGGTCAACTACAGCCCGATACAAAACACACACACACACCAAATGTTGCCCATACAAGACAGCAGCACACGGTCAGTGGCGTCCAACACACGTGTGCGTAAAACTTGACTAAACACACACAACGTATGCACTATCAAACAACTAGCAAATGAACCAATGTATCAATGCAACACCCCACAGTGTCAACTATGTATCCATTAACACTTGGAGAGGCAAAAAATAAGTTACAATGACACAGTTTGTAGTCACGAGTAACTGCGCTGAACCAAAACGCACAGTTACCACACTAAGGTGAAACAAACAAAGCCAACAACAACTTACCCGCACTCTGCGTTGAAAACAAGCCTACAAAAGCAACGGCAGTGTGACAAAATGTTTAAACGAGCCCCCAATATGTTACGGCCTCACCAAACAAAGGCTCCCCCTGGAGACCGAAACATAACAAAGACGCCAAAACCTCTGCTTTAACAACAGCCATTTATTTTTCAACTATTTAACCATACTTAAAAGGTAAAGAAAAAAAACAAACAAAAGAAGATGGAGATCCCAGCCAAAAAGAACAAAAGATGGGAAGTTACTGGGCCAGCCACGCCATGGGCCATTGCACCCAGCTCATTCCCCTACCTATTAAAAGAAAAGTGTACTCAACCTAATCAAAACCAAACCCAAAAACTAGACTACCAGTAACCTCCATCCCAAACTAAAATAACAAAACCCAACACTCTAAACCATGTTGAGAAGAAAACTAAGAGAAGAAGAAGAAAAATTCCCCATAAGCCACTGCTGCTGTCAGTAATCAGTTGTGTGTCCACACCACCCCTCAGGTTCCCCCTTTTCTCTCATGGAATAATTGGCTCCAGGTGCTTCATTCCTACAAAGGAAGGCAGAGGGAGAGAGAGAGGAAGAGCGCCGGAGAGAGAGAAAGCGAGAGAGAGAGAATAAGAGAGAGAGAGAGAGAGAGAGAAAACACTCCCACAGTCAGTGTGCAGTATTGCACCTACATGCCACACGTAACAAAGCCTCAAGCTGTGGAAGTTACTGCTTCACTATGATGACTGTTAATACATTTCACGCAGCTTAAATGACCAAAGTCACCTCTGCAGTGTGCATATAGCATGAAAAACCTTCATATTAAATGTTAAGCTGCCTGAACTGAAGCTCAACTAAGTATAAACAAGTTAACTCAGCATCAGTATGTATTAACGTGCACTGCTGGAGTCTCAGAGACCTCAAACCTTCCAGAGATTAAAGTAGATTTCAGCAGAAAATTCCTCTTTGTCTTTTCATAAAGTGTTGACTGTCTGTTCCTGTGAGCTTCTTGTGTTTCTGATTCTTATCTGGTCATCATTAGAGGGTAAAACCTCCAGAGCTCTGCTGCTGTTGTTTCCACATTCTCACTAAAACACTTGACACACCTCTCATTTCTCAGAAAAACTACAATGAGGAACTAGCAGGTCTCAGACCACTAAAAAAATCATCTTATCTGTTCTTTTACAGCTGCTACAGTATCACCATGTTGCACCATGTTGAGCATTAAGAGTCAAAGTTTGACTCTTCACCTGTCTGTTCATGTGTGCTGTCAGACGTCACCATGAGTCCTGTCTGTTTTCTAATAAACACTATCTACAGAAAAGAAGAGCTGCATTATTGCAAACATTTATCTTAACTAACAATCTGCACATGCACAACTTCCTCAATTCTTATCTTCTTCCTTTCAGGAGGTCAGACACGTCATCGTCACAAATGCATCATGGGACTGGACACAGTGTGCACTTGAGACAAAATATGAGCCTTGATATACAGTAGTTTGCTTCTTACAGCATCAGATTGCCTCAATGTCTCTTTTAAAGGCAGAAACATATTCCTTTGTCTTTAATCAGTGACACATAATCATGTCTCCATCCTACATGTTCATCCTGTTCAATCTTTGTCAGGCTGCTGTGACCTCTGACCTCTGACTGTCAGCAGATTCTGTTATTGCTGATCAAAAACGTTGCATCACTGTGGATGAGACACAACTAAATGTACAAATGTCAAAGTAAAAATGAGTTTTTGACTGTTTGGATGAAAATACAGTAAATCCAACAGTTGACAAAAGACTAAGTGTCACAATGAGGAAGTGACATCACACTAACTGCAGGAGGTAGATGCTGTATCTCTCTACAACACAAACTACTTTACAGACTCTGACAGTTGAGAGCGTCGATCTCTTGTTCTGAAGATATCGACAAAGAAGGATGGTGAAGCACGATGGTTGAATTCAGATTGATTAACATGTCTGTCTGTGTGTTTCCTAAGAAGAGTTGCATTACTGCAACCATTTATCTTACTTAACAGTCTTCATCTGTTCAACTTCCTCTTCTTCTTTTCAGGAGGTCAAACACGTCGTTGTCACAAATACACCGTGGGAACGAACACAGTGTGCACTTGTTGAATCTTAATATGGTTTAATATGGCTGCTCTGACTGCAGAAACATATTTCTTTACCTTGTGATCTGTGATTACATCCCAGTTTCACAGGATCTTTGTCAGACAGCTGTGACATCTGACCTCTGACCTCTTTAGTGCTGCTTACCCGTCATATTACTGATCAAGAAATGTGAGTCAATGTCTTGTCAGTCACAGTGAATAAGAACTAAACTGTCAAAAGTAAATATGTTAATTAGTTTTTGGTTGCAAAAGAATTCAGAGACAAAACTCCGACCAGTCTGCCTACATACAGTCCAGACAGTAAGTATTTGGACATTTACAGTTACAGTTACAACTCTAATTAAAGCTGAGACTTGGTACTTTAATGCAGTATTCATTGTTTTATTACAGATTGAATGTGCTGAAACACAGAGCCTAAAGAACAAAAACTGTGTAACTGTCCAAATACTTACTGCCTGGACTGTACATGCAGCAGAGTGAGGAAGAGGAAGTGTCACACGTACAAATGACAGGAAGAAGACGCCTTACTTCACACATTACTTTAGAGACTGCAACAGTTAAGAGAAGCAGAGATCGATGAGAGAGAGAAGCAGGATGGTTGAATTCAGACGGATTCAAATGTTGTTTCTGATACTGGTGCTTCAGTTTTCAGGTAAGAAAAAAAGATTAATTTAGTATTTTATTAACCTTCTTAAATTGAGACGAGTATGTTGTTAGTTGTTAATATGTTGAGTTTAATGAACTGAAAACTGAAGATGAGACACATATAGAAAGTTCTGTTGTATCTAAAATGATCCTCACACTAACAATGAACATGACGGTCATATTTCTATTTATTTCAGTTAATTGTTCATATTCCTCTCTCATATCTCTCAGCAGCCATAACTGGACAACATTCCTCCTTAACTGTCAGAGATGGAGATGAAGTTACTTTGTCTTGTGAAAATGTGTTAAAGAATCAGGATAAATGTGACAGTACTACCTGGCTCTTTGTTGGTTTAAGAAGCACAGCAGCAGTAGAGCTGATTAAACTTGGGCAGATTGGTGAAGAAGCCAAAGCTAAATCAGACAGACTGAGTGTTACAGTGAACTGTTCTCTGGTTATAAAGAAGGTCACAGTTGAGGATGTTGGTCTTTACACCTGCAGACAGCTCAAATCAGGACAACAACAAGGTCAAGACTCTCAGGTTGATCTGTCTGTTGTTACCAGTGAGTATTTACATCATAATGTTTTCAGCTCAAACTGTCTGGTTAGAACAATATACTGAAACATTACAATAATTATGATTACAGTGATGAAGTTAATCTGACTCTTGTTGTCTTTCTCTCACAATATCTCCATCTTCACCAGTGACTGAATATAAGAACAATGATGAGGTGATGTTAAGCTGCTCTGTGTCGACACATGATGAGTGTAGACACACAGTGAAGTGGGTGTATCAGGGTAAAGATGTGGACAAAGATGACAAAGACTTGAAGACATCACAGTCTACCTGTTCAGTCACTGTGTCCTTCCTGACTTCTCATTTTATTTGCACATCAAATCATGAGTTATTGAAGTGTGAAGTCACAGATCCCAACAGTGGAAAAGTGCAGCTGTATAACTTCAGTCCTCAGTTGTCTGGTGAGAAACCAGGTGAGAAGATGATGAGCTGTTTAAAATCACTTTATTCTGATATGAAAAATGACAAAACTGCATTTATGTATTTGATGTATTTTAAGTTTTAGGTTGATATAAATGTTTCTCATTTAGTCACAGCAGATGGTGAACAATGTGTTTTTGTCTCATTTTAAAGTTTGTTGGTTTTTGTTATTTAATCTGTCAGGTGTGGCTGAAACAACAACACAAGAAGGTGAGCAACAAAGTCACTCATATGTATTCAACATTTTATTCAATGTATTCAACCACTGCTGCCCCGGCAATACGTGAAAACAGCTGTTTACTAGTGTAGATGTAGACATTCTTTCCCAAAGACTTTTAATCAGTTGAAATTGCAAAAAGTGTATTGTGACACATGATGACAGAAAAGTGCAACTGTTTATCTTCAGCTGTTGAACCACAGTTGAGAAAACAGGTGAGAATATGATGAGCTGTTTAAAATCACTTCAGACTGATGTGAAAACACTGTGGTTCAGGTCTTGTTAGGTTTAGGGAAAGATCATGGTTTGAGTTACAATGATCACTTTGTTAAGGTTAGAGAAACATGTAGGATGGGTTGGGTTAATATTTCCTTAAAATTAGGGGACCTTCATCGTCATGGCAACAGTAATCACCATGGGGTTAAGGTTACGGGAAGACTGTGGTTACGTCCTTTTAAAAACCTGTCCTGACTCTTGGTTAGAAACAGAAAATTTCACTTGCAGCAAAATCCACAGTCCACTTTTTATAAATTAGGATCAAAGCAGCCACCTCCGAATGAAGAAATTTGTCAACTTATATATAGATCATGTGAACCGCACCACTTCTCTGGGTCATAATTACTACGGCCACTAGATGGCATCTGTCACTCAAACAGAAACATAGGTAGATTTTGGCTGACTGACATTACCACCATTTGTGACATTTTTTTTGAGAGGACAGACTCAGAAAAACCTGTTTCAATGTTCATTTAGGCGTCTGACTGTTGTTTTAAGGCAGACTTTAAAAACTGTGAACCTGTCCTTCAACCCAGACAGGCACATTAAGGTGATTGGCTTCTTGCAAATATAATGTAGAATTCAATTCAATTTTATTTATATAGCACCAAATCACAACAAAAGTCATCTCAGGGAACTTTTCACATGGAGCAGGTCTAGACCGTACTCTTTAATTTACAGAGAGAGAGGCCCAATAATTCCCCCATGAGCAAACACTTGGCGACAGCGGTGAGGAAAAACTCCCCTTTAATGGGAAGAAACCTCAAGCAGAACCCGGCTCTAGATGGGCGGCCATCTGCTTTGACCGGTTGGGTTGAGAGAGAGAGGAGAGGGTGTGGGGGGGGTGGGGACACAGAGAAGCAGAACAGCAACAGCAACAACAAGAGATACATGACTAGCAGCAACAAACAGCAACAACAACCGGAACAGTTGGTGAAGGGCAGAAGAGAACATCAACACGTCAGCATGGTTTATGGGGTTTCCTACGGATGAGAAAGCACAAAGAACTCCGAGGAAGAAGGAAAGTTAGTAACATGCATTAATGGTAAAAGAATACATACGGATGGAGAAGAGGAGAGAGGAACTCAGTGCATCATGGGAAGTCCCCCGGCAGTCTAGGCCTATAGCAGCATAACTAAGGGCTGATCCAAGGTGAGCGTGGTCAGCCCTAACTATAAGCTTTATCAAAAAGGAAAGTTTTAAGCCTACTCTTAAGTGCAGAGAGGGTGTCTGCCCCCTCGGACCAAATCTGGAAGATGGTTCCACAAGAGAGGAGCCTGATAGCTGAAGGCTCTGCCTCCCATTAGACTAATATTCCATTAATGCATTTATACTTTTGGTGTGTTCACAGTGTACATAAGACCGCAGTGCACAGTTCAATTCAGATTCTGAACACATAAAAACACTAAAAAAAAACACCACAATACATAAGAAAAGCAAAGTAAGATTCAGTCAGTTATGTTTATGTGATACATGTATCACTACATTTTTAAACACTTTGGTCCAGACTGAAAAATCTCCACAACTATTGGATGGATCGCCATGAATGCTAATCTAAGATAGTAAACATGGTACATGTACAAACATCATTTTATTTACACATCAATTCATGAGTTACTGAAGTGTGAAGTCACAGATCCCAACAATGGAAAAGTGCAGCTGTATAACTTCAGTCCTCAGTTGTCATGTGAGAAACCAGGTGAGAAGATGATGAGCTGTTTAAAATCACTTTATTCTGATATGAAAAATGACAAAACTGCATTTATGTATTTGATGTATTTTAAGTTTTAGGTTGATATAAATGTTTCTCATTTAGTCACAGCAGATGGTGAACAATGTGTTTTTGTCTCATTTTAAAGTTTGTTGGTTTTTGTTATTTAATCTGTCAGGTGTGGCTGAAACAACAACAGAACCTGAAACAATGACATCAACAACACAAGAAGGTGAGCAACAATGTCACTCATATGTATTCAACATTTTATTCAATGTATTCAACCACTGCTGCCCCGGCAATATGTGAAAACAGCTGTTTACTAGTGTAGATGTAGACATTCTTTCCCAAAGACTTTTAATCAGTTGAAATTGCAAAAAGTGTTTTGTGACACATAATGACAGAGAAGTGCAGCTGTTTATCTTCAGCTGTTGGACCACAGTTGAGAAAACAGCTGAGAATATGATGAGCTGTTTAAAATCACTTCAGACTGATGTGAAGATTTACATAAAATATTTGTGTGTTTTATAGATTTGAAGTTTTAAGATGATATTCTTTCTCATTGAGGTACTGCAGATGATAAACATGAAGTATTTTCTAATTGTATAATTTCTGGGCTTTGTTCATTTTTCCAGATGCAGACACCACAACAGCAACAACTGAATCAACAACAATTCAAAGCAGCACAAAGGCAGCTACAACCACAACACCTGCAACCAAAGATGCTACAATTACATCACAAGGTAACTCAACATTTTCTGTATGTTTCTTTACAGTATCTCTCTCTGTTACTTTATTTGACTAACTGAGAAAGCTGAAGCCTCATATTATCTTCCAACCCCGTCTACTATAAATTACATATACTGTATGTCATATACTGAACACTGACCAAGCACTTTATTAGGAACAACAACAGCTCTGCCATAAATTCTACTTTTACAAAGTTTATATAGTTTCAGTTTTCGTTGACATTGTCAGAAAGGTGATAATTCTACTTCATGTTAATATTTAGTTCATAGTGGAAGGTGATGTACTGAAGTACATTATATTGAAAAGTGTTCCTAATATTTTGCCTCCCTCATGTATGTTAATGGGATGGAAAAAATATTAGGAACACTTTTCAATATAATGCACTTTTAGTAGAAACTTAATGCTCGTTGAATTATGTTTTCTCTCAATATGACAAAATATTGTTAATTAAAATATTTGGCAAATTGCAAAATGTTGATATTGAGCATGTGAGTGAAATTTTCACAGACAACGTAGTCGGGTTTTTAAACATAGTCCAACGTAGTTTCCATTAAAATACCCGATCATGCAGTATATCCACTAGAAGAAACTATAGAAATATTAAACTTTGTATGATGATGTTTAGGCGCTGGCAGCACTTTGTTAAGGTTGAGGAAAGATCATGGTCTTGCTTTAATACAGAAAAAAGTCTGCAGTAACTTAAGCACATTGTTAAGTTACCCCATTCTCTGGTGCTTCTTGTACGTCCATCATCCACCACAACCTCCTCCCTGCGACTTCAGACTGATAATTTAAATGTATAGCTTCATTCATTCGAAAAAGTGTTGCCTCTGATCGTGATCCAGGCAGTGAATTGCCAACACAGTATAACTGGGAAAACAATTTAATTGTATATGAACGTCATTTCTAGGAGACATGGTTGTACCAACAGATAAACCTTTAAACACATTCTTGCTCAAAACGAGGACTGTTGGTTTTGATCCCCATCACTTATAATGTAAGTGCATTATGAAGGTAAATATTGATTACAGCAAGAAAAACCACCAAATCCTCCAAATTAAACAACAACGAATACGTGGTTTGGCCATGTGACTCCAGAACAACACATATGAGCATTTTCTACTCTGGTGTCTATATCAGCAGTAATCAGCAGGGCGTCATCATTTGTCTGTGCTTTCCAAAACTGTCACACATCACTGTTAAACAATAATGATGTTTTATGATGTGGCAACACTGTGGTCTTTCAGTGTTGGTTAGGTTTAGGGAAAGATCATGGTTTGAGTTAAAATGATCACTTTGTTAATGTTAGAGAAACATGTTAGGTGAGTTAAAGTTACTATTTCCTTAAAATTAGGCGACCTTCATCGTCATGGCAACAGTAAATATGGTACATGTACAAACATTACACCTGCTAAACATCAGCATGTCAGCTTTGTCATTGTGAGCATGTTAGCATGAGTCGCTAGCGTTTAATTTAAAAACAGCAGAATAGATGCAGGTGAGGACGCAACAACAGCAACAATTATATCAACTACAACAATGGAAGAAAGCACAAAAGCAGAGACAACAAAGACCTGAAAGTGCCTGCAAACAATGATACCCAACAAGGTAGAAACTGAACATTTAGCATTTGCTTCTCTAACTCACATTCAGATTCAAAGGACTTTATTGGCATGACCATAATCAGATACAGTTTTGCCAAAACACTATATGAATACTTGATTTATAATACATTTAGAACATTGTTACTGAAAGGAAAGAGTGAAAAGGAAAAGTACACATAGGCCCTCATTTATGTAAAAAATCATGCAGAGTGTGTTGGAAACCTATAACAGCAGATTCAACTTCTTTTCTTTTTAAAAAAAACTGGATTATTTTTATACATAAGCCAATAATGCCATGTCTCTCTGTCTTCCTCTTTTAAAGTCTAAAGTGTGAATACTGTTATGATGCAATGAAGTATGAGTGTCAGACTAATGTTTGGCTGTGAGTAAAGATATTATCTTCATCAGTCAGTCAGTCTCAGTCAGTGTTCAAACACATGTCTGAGTAAATGGTCGAGTGTTTAGTAATGCTCCTCACAGTCAATATTTGCAAATCAGTATTTTGAAGTTGAATTGGATTGTTTTTGCTCAAGACATGATAACAGTAGAAAACTAAGGTTTGTGTGAGGGAAACAATAGTAGTAGTGAGTGACTTCTCTTCTAGTTTAGCAGCAGGATTTTGAACAGAACAGAAAGCTGCAGCCTGAATGTTTTTAATGTTTTCTTTCTCTTTCCAGGTTGGTGGTGGTACATCATTGTGGCTGTGGGTTTAGCAGCACTCTTACTAACTGTTGTTGTGGTTGTCATCAGACGGAAGAAAACTACAGGTGAGAAAGTCCACAGATGAAACTTTTTGAAAAACCTGGATTTTCAGTGTTGAAACTAAAGTCGTCTCTCTTTGTCTTTCAGGGAACAACATACAGATAGATGAAAACACTGTGAGTTTAAAATTCAATCATCAGGTTTATATGATGATTATTATGATTATTATTGTGATTATATGATTGATATTATAAGACTTTGTAGAGCAAACATCATTGTTATTTTAAGTTCTGTAGTTAAAAGAGAAGAAGAATAAACATTACTGACTGTGTTGTGACACTAAAAGTTAAAAGAGATCAGATGAGTCAGGGACTGAGCTTAAACCCTGCAGTGACTCAGTCTGGTTCAGAAACCAGTCAGGACCAGTGAGATCACACACTACACCCAGTACAACATTACATTTACTTGTATTTGTTTTCCATAATGTGGCAGTATGATAGAAACTCTTGAGTCTAACTGTCATCTGCAAGATAGAAGAAGACAGAATACAACTAGAATTGAACTGAACTGAACTGAAGAGGTGAGTCAGTATAAATCTACATGTTACTGAGCAGCCATCATGTTGTCTTCACTGTGTAGGATGATCCTGAAGGTGGTGTTTCCTACGCCTCCATCAGCTACACAAGGAAGACCGACAGTAAAGCCCGGGTAAGAAGTCTGATGCTTCTGTTGCCTTTCAACATGTGGCAGTGTGTTGTGGTGGATTTCACATAGTCGTATCTTGTGTAATTTATGTTGCACTGTTTCTCAGGTTCGGGGCAAAGATGATGCTGATAAAGATGATGCAGTGACCTACAGCACTGTAAAAGCTTCCTCCTCTTCTGCTGCAGCCTCCACTGATCCCGACAAGCTCTACGCTACCATCAGCTAACCAAACAAACCAAACTCACGTCATCACATGATTCATTTTTTATGATCAGTTTCAGAATGTTTTGCTGTTTATCCAGAAGGGGTGTCTAAGTTAAGTAGCAGCAAAATGTAAAAAGGAAGAAGTAATAATGCAAAATTCATATGGTAGTTTCTTGAAATATAAATTAGCATAAGATATGTTACATTTTACTTGATGAACCTGCTATCAAATGCTTTTTGTGCTCAGTGACAGATGTGGTAGCATTGTAGTTCAAGCTTTAAAATCTTGTTTTCATTTTTAAACTTGTTGCCTGTAATGATGAGTTTTGAATAATTTATTGAGGTTTATTATTTTATCAGTTTATTACTTTTAAAATGCTTTTATTCTTTATTTACAAGATATATTTTTTCAGTTTAGTATCACCATTAATTGTTTGATATGCATTAATTTGACCATTTATGTCTTTGTTTAGTTAGTTTTGAATATCCTGGTATGAAAGTGTTCAAAGCAAAGTTGAAATGTGGCATTACATATTATTAACTAAATAATGATGTTACCCTTGAAAGTTGTATTAAATAGCTGAGTGAATAAAAACTGTGGAAATCCAAAAGTATCTCAAAGTTACTATGAAGAAGGGGGGGGGGACTAATATGCTCCACCTACAAAAAGTTACGGGTTTGGTAACTAACAAGTGAGAAAATAGGAGGAGACACTTTACTCATGATAGGAAGTAGACAGTGTATTTCTGCATTTTGAGAGCTAAGAGTGACAGAAGAAAACAGAGAGAAAGACAGAGAAGCACGATGGTTGAACTCAGATGGATTAAAATGTCTTTATTTCTGATACTGGGGCTTCACTTAACAGGTAAGATACAAAAATCTGCATGATTACCTTATTGTACTTTATTAAAGTACAGTCATATTTTAGATCATTTATCACATTTCTCTCTCAAATTCTCAACAGCAGTAACTGAACAAACTGCCTTCTACATCACTGTCAGAGATGGAGATGAAGTCACTTTGTCTTGTGAAAATGTGATGACTGATCAGGATAAATGTGAAAATACTACCTGGTCCTTTGAGTCAAGACGCACAGCAGCAGTAGAGCTGATTAAACTTGGGCAGATTGGTGAATCAGCCAAATGCTGCTTACCCGTCATATTACTGATCAAGATATTTGAGTCAATGTCTTGTCAGTGAATAAGAACTAAACTGTAACTAAAATTACTACTCTAATTAAAGCTGAGACTTGGTACTTTAATGCAGTATTCATTGTTTTATTACAGATTGAATGTGCTGAAACACAGAGCCTGAAGAACATAAACTGTGTAACTGTCCAAATACTTACTGCCTGGACTGTACATGCAGCAGAGTGAAGAAGAGGAAGTGACACACGTACAAATGACAGGAAGAAGACGCCTTACTTCACACATTACTTTAGAGACTGCGACAGTTAAGAGAACCAGAGATCGATGAGAGAGAGAAGCAGGATGGTTGAATTCAGACGGATTCAAATGCTGTTTCTGATACTGGTGCTTCAGTTTTCAGGTAAGAAAAAAAGATTAATTTAGTATTTTATTAACCTTCTTAAATTGAGACGAGTATGTTGTTAGTTGTTAATATGTTGAGTTTAATGAACTGAAAACTGAAGATGAGACACATTTAGAAAGTTCTGTTGTATCTAAAATGATCCTCACACTAACAATGAACATGACAGTCATATTTCTATTTATTTCAGTTAATTGTTCATATTCCTCTCTCATATCTCTCAGCAGCCGTAACTGGACAATATTCCTCCTTCACTGTCAGAGATGGAGATGAAGTTACTTTGTCTTGTGAAAATGTGATGACTGATCAGGATAAATGTGACAGTACTACCTGGCTCTTCAGTGGTTCAGGAACAACAAAAATAATGTTTGAGCATGGGAAAATTCATGAAGAAGCCAAATCTAAATCAGACAGACTGAGTGTTACAGCGAACTGTTCTCTGGTTATAAAGAAGGTCACAGTTGAGGATGCTGGTCTTTACACCTGCAGACAGTTCAAGTCAGGACAACAACAAGGTCAAGACTCTCAGGTTGATCTGTCTGTTGTTACCAGTGAGTATTTACATCATAATGTTTTCAGCTCAAACTGTCTTGTTAGAACAATATACTGAAACATTACAATAATTATGATTACAGTGATGAAGTTGATCTGACTCTTGTTGTCTTTCTCTCACAATATCTCCATCTTCACCAGTGACTGAATATAAGAACAATAATGAGGTGACGTTAAACTGCTCTGTGTTGACATATGATGAGTGCAGACACACAGTGAAGTGGCTGTATAGAGGAAACGACTGGGACATAAATACCAGACACACACAGACATCACAGTCTACCTGCTCAACCACTGCCTCCTTACACACTTCTCATTTTATTTACACATCAAATTATAAGTTATTGAAGTGTGAAGTCACAGATCTAAACAATGGAAAAGTGCAGCTGTATAACTTCAGTCCTCAGTTGTCATGTGAGAAACCAGGTGAGAAGATGATGAGCTGTTTAAAATCACTTTATTCTGATATGAAAAATAACAAAACTGCATTTATTTATTTGATGTATTATAAGTTTTCGGTTGATATAAATGTTTCTCATTTAGTCACAGCAGATGGTGAACAATGTGTTTTGGTCTCATTTTCAATATATAAAACAGCTGTTTACTAGTGTAGATGTAGACATTGTTTCCCAAAGACTTTTAATCAGTTCAAACTACAAAAAGTGTATTGTGACACATAATGACAGAAAAGTGCAGCTGTTTATCTTCAGCTGTTGGACCACAGTTGAGAAAACAGGTGAGAATATGATGAGCTGTTTAAAATCACTTCAGACTGATGTAAAGATTTACATAAAATATTTGTGTGTTTTATAGATTTGAAGTTTTAAGATTCTTTCTCATTGAGGTACTGCAGATGATAAACATGAAGTATTTTCTAATTGTATAATTTCTGGATTTTGTTCACTGGTCCAGGTGCATACGCCACAACAGCAACAACTGAATCAACAACAATTCAAAGCAGCACAAAGGCAGCTACAACCACAACACCTGCAACCCAAGATGCTACAATTACACCACAAGGTAACTCAACATTTTGTGTGTGTTGCTTTACAGTATCTCTCTCTCTCCTCTTTTGAAGTCTAACGCCTGGGACACACTGGATGTGTGAACCTCAGCAGTGCGGGTGCGTCGATGAACTGCTGCGTCTCGCGCGCTTGCAGCGTCCACACAGGAAGCGTGTCCGCTGCGGCGCTTCTGCCACTGGCAGCTCTGTCTTTCTTTCTTGTTCTCTGTCTATTTCTGCTGTGAAGGCTGCTGCGTCGCGTCATCTAGAGATTCGAGGTCTCACCTATTTTCTCCGCGTGACGCGCGCGGTTCTCAGCAGAAATAGACAGGGAATACGAGTAAATATAAGGTGCAGGTAACTCCAGTTTTAAGCACCCAGATCCGTGGGAGACGGTAGATCTCACCTGTAGAGGGAGGCGCTACTAGGTTTATTGCCCGTTAGTTTTATATTGAGTCTTATCAAAAATGACGAGTTTTTTTTATGATAAAGGGGTCCAGTGATGGGGGGCATTTGAGCTGCGCCATAATTGGCAGGTGTGACTATGGTGGAGGTAGGATGAAACAATTAAGCATATATCATGTTAAAGGCCATGTTTGGATATTTGGGATTATTCTTTTTCTTTTTTTTTTAAATTTTCCTTTTTCTTATTTTTTTCAGGATAGCTTGTTTTGTCTTTTTGTTTTGTTTGTTTTCTTTTCTTTGTTTCTTTTGCTTAGTTCTATTTAGTGTTGTTTTTGCCTCTTATGGTTGAGTATATTTTTAATTGATTTGTGGTATTGGTTGATTTTTGTGTTGTGAGATGAACCCACTGCGCCCGTATGATCTTGTCAGATGTACTAATACTGTCTCTGCGCTCATTAATCTAGCACTAGGTATCTGGGCTGTACTGTTGGGGGCTCTGGTCATAGTGTACATACAACATTGCTACTTTTTAAAAATGATCTTTTTAAATAAATTTTGATACTCGAAGCCATGTCTCTGTTTAATTTTCTTTACACTTATCTGTGTGTGTTGACCTGTATAGAGTAGGTGGTCTTGGGTGGACCCAGGTTAAGGTGTGGTTAACAGTGCCTCACCCTCCAGGTGGGCAGGTCACATTATATGAAGCTTCAGCGTCCAAATGAGTCAAATCAAGTATAGGTGTCAAAGTTACTGTCATTTTAGTGCCAAAGTCCCTCTTTTTGTTACTATACTTCCACTGCAGCTCAACAGGGAAACACTGTCTGGGGAAACACAAAGAGGGAATTTGATGCTGTTACTTTATTACTTATTATTTCCTTTAATCAAGTTTAGATCTAGGGTTGATAATTAGGCTTGAGTTGAAAATGGCTGCTATCTCGAGGAATTTACACTGTAAAAAAAAAAAGGTAAAAAAATGGTAAAAAGTCTGGCAGCAAAAGTTGCCAAACACTTACCGTCAAATAACAGTGAAAATCCTTTAGTTATTCTACAAAGATTTATTTTAAAAATACAGATATTTACTTTGAACATTGTCTACATTTTTACAGTCTAACCATTATAAAATAAAAAGAAAATCTCATTATAAAACATTGCTAGAATGTTAAACAAATGTATAAATCTGCACAAAAAATGGAAAAGATTGCAGAACTACCTTAAAATGACCTAATTTAAATGAAGACAATTCATAGGATTACCCAATCCATCCACAAGAACTCCCCATCAAAGTACAGATTTCTGGATGTAAAACACAGAAAAATTATGTAAAATTACATTGAAATTACCCTCCTTTAACACCCATTAACGGTATCTTGAGAGCTTTAAGCTTTTATTTTATGTGATTATCTATTTACAGTAGATCCCTGGTAAATGTTGGTTTTATACTGTACAAAAAAAAAGGTCATGTGATAATAGTTTACAAAAACATAATTTTAATAATCATTACTTTATATAATCATTATTACTGCATTATTTGCAGTAATTACAAGCAACTCTCGAATATATTTACAGGCTTTTCCCATAAATGTAAGGGGTTTAAATTACATAAACAGTATTTAATTGTATTTAAAAGCAACTATCAAATATATCTACATACATTTCCCCATTAATGTATGAGGTTAACTTTATATAAACATTATTTAATAGTAATTACAAGCAACCCACCAATATATTTTAAGGCTTTTCCCATAAATGTATTAGGTATACATTATATAAACATTTTTGACAATAATTAAAATCAGCTCTCCAATATATTTACAGGTTTTTCCCATTAATGTATAGGGTATACTTTATATAAACATTATGTGACAGTAATTGCAAACAACTCCCCAATATATCTACAGACATTTCACATTAATATATGGAGTTCTGAATGTACAAAAACCAGAAGGTCTATGTAAAAGTACCTTTATATCAACTTTGACACTGAATAAATATATACATTTTTCTACTGACATTTTACAATATTGTGCAATCCATTCAATACAGATCCCCATTTGAGATGTATGAGATTTCAAGATGTTTAATAACCAGAATATATCATAAAATTACCTTTTAGTGCTTGCTTTACAAAGTAATTCTGTAGACATTTCCCAAGCCTAGTATACAGGTACATTTTCTGGGGATTGAATCAACTACAATTTGTTGACAATTTATGTCAACATAAAACTAAAGAACATCATGCAGGTTGATTAACTTGATGAATTAACTTCAATAAATAATCTGATCTAACATGTTTTCCAGGATCTAGGGTTCATAATTTTGTATTTTATGCAATATTAATGTTTATGGATATGTTGTATGACTTCTGCCATTCCGCCACCAGGTTGTGCCTTTGAGTAAGGTGAGAGTTTTGAAGCAGAAGTAGTAGAAGAAGAGGAACTTCCTCCAGTTGCAGTAGTTAGCACAAAGCTACTGGGTTTTAACAGCAGCAAAAATATACTCATGGACTGTAAGCTACACATTCTGCTTTGTTGTGGTTGTAAAGTGGGCAGATAAAAAAACCTGCAAGTTATACTACAGCCTGAGTGTCTGTCTGCAACACATGACTACTTTGGTATATTTACTCGCCAAATGGAAAATCTACCCGCATTTGGCGCTTGCACAACGAAACATAGTATTCTATCTGATGATTGCTTTTTTCTGCTGTGGATTGTGAAGACTAATACATCCATTCATTTAGAACACTGAAATTGTTCAAACAATTAATCACCAAGGAAAAATACCATCTTGTTTGCCTGATCTTGAAGGATTGCATTTGTCACACAGTTGATTGAAGAGAAAGAGACCATTCTGCTGTGGTTGAGTTACATTGACTTTGAACTAGTGAGGGACTGCGAACAGAACAGTGAAGCTCTGTCATGAAAAGCTGTCAATTCATAAGCTGTCTTGTCTGAATCAGAAACGGTCTGGTAATATTAAGCTTGAGAGAAAATCAGCGCAGGTATGAGAAAATGCTTTCAACAAGCTTTTAGCTCAATCCTGTCTTGCATTGTTTTCTAGGTCTTGCTAGACACTGTCTCCAAAGCCTGGGTTGCACACACTTCAATAGAAGACACCCTTTCATGTCTCAAAACGTTAACTGTTAATGCTCAATATCTACAATAATGCAAATAGACCATTCAGCTAAATAAAAACTGCCAGAGCAAGCTGTCCTTTAAATGTGATCAACAAAATCTTAAAACCATTTGTAAAACTGACTGGTATCCTGTGTTGGGATGCTTAATTTGGAGTGATGTAGTAGTCTCTACATTTGGAACCAGTTAAAACTCTGGTGCAGTATTTTGCACAAGCTTTAGGCAAGAGAGTGATTTTCAGTTTTTGACTTGCAATATAATGTTTGAATTATGCAGAATATACAGTTTAAAACAACACATATACACATTACATATAAAATAACGTGACTAAATCCCTATCATGTGTTGCACATGTCAATATGTACGGTAACAAAAAACACTGTTGTGGCAACATCTCACAAAAAAAACAAATGAAGTTGTCAGCCCTCACAAATAAGTGTATATCACTTTTTTTAATGATGCACAGCAGCAAAAAAGGGTTTCAGCCCTAGGCTTTCCTCAGCATTAGGATGGAACATAGGATACAACAAACATACGTTTTTATCACCATTTGATTTGATATGTAGCCCCAACACCAATATGTTGTGCATCAAGACCTAAGTTCTGAAGAATGATGGCAGTGTACACACAATATATAAGAAATATGCCTCTGAAGAAGAGTGTCAGACGGATATGTTGGATAGTTGCTTGTAATTACTGTCAAATACTATTTATATACTGTTAATATCATACATTAATTGGAAAAGTCTGTAGACAGTTGCTTGTAATTACTTTCAAATAATGTTTATATGAAATAATGATTATTGAAATTATGTTTTTATATGCCATTTTCACATGATCCTATTTTTTGTACAGTATAAAAACAGTATTTACCAGGAATTTACTGTGAAGGATAATTTGAATATAATTTTACATAATTTTTTTGTGTTTTACATTTCGAAATCTGTGCTTTGATTGGGCGGCCTCCAGGATAAATTTACAAAAGAATACTGTATTAAACAAGCCTTTATTTAAATTAGGTAATTTTAAAGTATTTCTTCAGTGTTTTTCGTTTTTTTGTGCAGATTTATACATTTCTTTAACATTCTAGCAATATTTTATAGCGAAAGGCTTGAAGGGGCCATGGCTGGGGACCCTGCACAGGGACCTCGACGGGCGCCCCGAGAGCCTGTGCTCCCCTGCGTTGTTGTTGTCGTCATCATCGTCGTTGTCGTCGTCGTTGTTTTGGCCGTCTGTAGACTTACATGCAAGTGAATTGACTTTCAAGGGTATTTAGTAGCTGTTGTTAATTGAAACTCACTGTAGTCCTCACTGTTAGTAGTCAGTTACACAATAGTGTGTTGAGTAATTTTATTTTTGTTGTCTTTTTCTCACAATATCTCCCCAGTTCATGAACAAAGGGCTGATGATAAGGTGACATTAACCTGCTCTGTGTTGAAATATGAACACTGTCAAGACACAGTGGAGTGGCTGTATGACGGTAATAGTGATGATTTCACAAACCTGGACAAAGGTTCCTGCAAAGCCACTGTGACATTTACAGCTTCTAATCTTAATCAGACGTCACATTATTCTGAGTTATTTAAGTGTAAAGTGACTGAACGTAACGTAAGTGTCTGCTGTTTGACTTCACCCCTCAGACCTCATGTGAGAAACACGGTAAGTTTTTTTTTATGATGGATTTGAAGTTATAAGATGACATCATTGTTTCTCAATTACTGCAGATGGTATAAAATGAGATATTTTCTCATCTTTTTTGTGTTTTCTTATTTAATTCCATGTTCAGCTATATCAACAGGAAACATGGGAGGGACAAGGGAGGAAAACAAAACGTCTGCACACAATGATGATCCAACAAAACTACCTGGTAGAGACTTAATGAGATATTTTATCACCTTTTGTTGTGTTTTGTTATTTAATGTCATATTCAGCTAAATCACCTAAATTTTGTACTCAGAATATAAAAGTTAAACCCTAAAATTTTCAGGGATGAAATTAGTTTTCCATATGAGTCCAAAGAGCATTTGTTTTTCAAGTGTTTGTTCCGAAGAGCCTTATAAAGCTAACTCAGTCATCATTACAGAGTAAAACCTCCAGAGTTCTGCTGATGTTGAACCCACATTCACCCCAAAACACTTCCCTCTTAGTTCTTAGAAAAATATATTGAGCTACAATGAGGAACCAACAATTCTCAAAACACTAAAATGTCGACATCACCATGAAGTTTTCAGCTGTATCTTGTCGCCTTAACAGCTGCATAACTGCATTTACAACTCAACGTCCTCAGTCGTCCTCCTCCAACCTAACAACCAAACCAATCACTGTTAATCTTTATACTTTTCTATTTATACAAATGAATGATAATGTTGCTCCGTAACTGCTGGATGTGGAAATGAGCAACTGTTTGCTAACAAGTTCAATGTTCATGTCAGTGTTGTGTTCATTTCTTGTTTCTGTTGCCCTCAAGTAGCCAAAACACTCAGTTAATACATCTTTAACATACATGTTACAGATCACAACAAGTGACATTTCCTGTGTTTATTGGATTATATATAAATTAAACATTTACAAAATATTTTTCATTAGTTCAAATTTAGAAAAGAAAAAAGTTAGAAAAGAAAAAAAAGGTTTCTACTCTTTTCTTCTAAAACTAAAACTCTTCAGTGACACATTTCTATTTTCCACAGTTCGTACAGATTGTTCTGCTCTGAGCTACATAATGTTGGTGATGTGTGTGGCTGAACTCCTCCTCATCACTGTGATTACTGTTCTTCTCTTCAGAGCTCGAGGTGAGAAAATTCAGACCAACATTTGTTAAGTTTAAAACAAACTGCAACTTTAGAACTGAAATGTTACTCTGTCATTTATTTTCCAGGGAACCAGAGACCACCTGATGACAACATTGTGAGTTGATGTGTAAAATCAACTAATAAAGTCCATGTTGCTGTGATGCAGGTCTGTGAATGTCTGACTGTTTGTGTTTGTGCAGGATTTAAACTCAGTAAGAAGCCGAACTCAACCTAATCAAAACCAAACTTGAAAACTAGACTACCGGTAATCTCCACCCAAACTAAAATAACAAAACCCAACACTCTAAACCATGTTGAGAGGAAAACTAAGAGAAGAAGAAGAAAAATTCCCCATAAGCCACTGCTGCTGTCAGTAATCAGGTGTGTGTCCACACCAACCCTCAGATTCCCCCTTTTCTCTCATGGAATAATTGGCTCCAGGTGCTTCATTCCTACAAAGGAAGGCAGAGAGAGAGAGAGAGGAAGAGTGCCGGAGAGAGAGAAAGCGAGAGAGAGAGAGAACAAGAGAGAGAGAGAGAGAGAGAGAGAGAGAGAGAGAGAGAGAGAACAAGAGAGAGGGAGAGAGACAGAGAAAACACTCCCACAGTCAGTGTGCAGTATTGCACCTACATGCCACACGTAACAAAGCCTCAAGCTGTGGAAGTTACTGCTTCACTATGATGACTGTTAATACATTTCACGCAGCTTAAATGACCAAAGTCACCTCTGCAGTGTGCATATAGCATGAAAAACCTTCATATTAAATGTTAAGCTGCCTGAACTGAAGCTCAACTAAGTATAAACAAGTTAACTCAGCATCAGTATGTATTAACGTGCACTGCTGGACTCTCAGAGACCTCAAACCTTCCAGGGATTAAAGTAGATTTCAGCAGAAAATTCCTCTTTGTCTTTTCATAAAGTGTTGACTGTCTGTTCCTGTGAGCTTCTTGTGTTTCTGATTCTTATCTGGTCATCATTAGAGGGTAAAACCTCCAGAGCTCTGCTGCTGTTGTTTCCACACTCTCACTGAAACACTTGACACTCATTTCTCAGAAAAACTGACCTCAAAGATACAATGAGGAACTAACAGGTCTCAGACCACTAAAACATCATCTTATCTGTTCTTTTACAGCTGCTACAGTATCACCATGTTGCACCATGTTGAGCATCAAGAGTCAAAGTTTGACTCTTCACCTGTCTGTTCATGTGTGCTGTCAGACGTCACCATGAATCCTGTCTGTTTTCTAATAAACACTATCTACAGAAAAGAAGAGTTGCATTATTGCAAACATTTATCTTAACTAACAGTCTTCACACGCTCAACTTCCTCAATTCTCCTCTTCTTCTTTTCAGGAGGGCAGACACGTCATTGTCACAAATGCATCATGGGACTGGACACAGTGTGCACTTGAGACAAAATATGAGCCTTAATATACAGTAGTTTGCTTCTTACAGCATCAGATTGCCTCAATGTCTCTTTAAAAGGCAGAAATATATTCCTTTGTCTTGTAATCAGTGACACATAATCATGTCTCCATCCTACATGTTCATCCTGTTCAATCTTTGTCAGGCTGCTGTGACCTCTGACCTCTGACTGTCGGCAGCTTCTGTTATTGCTGATCAAAAACGTTGCATCACTGTGGATGAGACACAACTAAATGTTACAAATGTCAAAGTAAAAATGAGTTTTTCACTGTTTGGATGAAAATACAGTAAATCCAACAGCTGACAAAAGACTAAGTGTCACTATGAGGAAGTGACATCACACTAACTGCAGGAGGTAGATGCTGTATCTCTCTACAACACAAACTACTTTACAGACTCTGACAGTTGAGAGCGTCGATCTCTTGTTCTGAAGATATCGACAAAGAAGGATCGTGAAGCACGATGGTTGAATTCAGATGGATTAACATGTCTGTCTGTGTGTTTCCTAAGAAGAGTTGCGTTACTGCAACCATTTATCTTACTTAACAGTCTTCACACCTTCAACTTCCTCTTCTTCTTTTCAGGAGGTCAAACACGTCGTTGTCACAAATACACCGTGGGAACGAACACAGTGTGCACTTGTTGAATCTTAATATGGTTTAATATGGCTGCTCTGACTGCAGAAACATATTTCTTTACCTTGTGATCCGTGATTACATCCCAGTTTCACAGGATCTTTGTCAGACAGCTGTGACATCTGACCTCTGACCTCTTTAGTGCTGCTTATCCGTCATATTACTGATCAAGAAATGTGAGTCAATGTCTTGTCAGCCACAGTGAATAAGAACTAAACTGTCAAAGGTAAATATGTTAATTAGTTTTTGGTTGCAAAAAACTCTGATCAGTCTGCCTACATACAGTCCAGACAGTAAGTATTTGGACATTTACAGTTACAGTTACTACTCTAATTAAAGCTGAGACTTGGTACTTTAATGCAGTATTCATTGTTTTATTACAGATTGAATGTGCTGAAACACAGAGCCTGAAGAACAAAAACTGTGTAACTGTCCATGTACTTACTGCCTGGACTGTACATGCAGCAGAGTGAGGAAGAGGAAGTGTCAGATGTGCAAATGACAGGAAGAAGACGCCTTACTTCACACATTACTTTAGAGACTGCGACAGTTAAGAGAACCAGAGATCGATGAGAGAGAGAAGCAGGATGGTTGAATTCAGACGGATTCAAATGTTGTTTCTGATACTGGTGCTTCAGTTTTCAGGTAAGAAAAAAAGATTAATTTAGTATTTTATTAACCTTCTTAAATTGAGACGAGTATGTTGTTAGTTGTTAATATGTTGAGTTTAATGAACTGAAAACTGAAGATGAGACACATTTAGAAAGTTCTGTTGTATCTAAAATGATCCCCACACTAACAATGAACATGACAGTCATATTTCTATTTATTTCAGTTAATTGTTCATATTCCTCTCTCATATCTCTCAGCAGCCATAAATGGACAACGTTCCTTCTCCACTTTCAGAGATGGAGATGAAGTTACTTTGTCTTGTCAAAATGTGTTAAAGGATCAGGATAAATGTGACAGTACTACCTGGCTCTTTGGTGATTTAACAAGCACAGCAACAGTAGTGCTGATTGAACTTGGGCAGATTGGTGAAGAAGCCAAAGCTAAATCAGACAGACTGAGTGTTACAGCGAACTGTTCTCTGATTATAAAGAAGGTCACAGTTGAGGATGCTGGTCGTTACATCTGCATACAGTTCAAATCAGGACGACAACAAGGTCAAGACTCTCAGGTTGATCTGTCTGTTGTTACCAGTGAGTATTTACATCATAATGTTTTCAGCTCAAACTGTCTTGTTAGAACAATATACTGAAACATTACAATAATTATGATTACAGTGATGAAGTTAATCTGACTCTTGTTGTCTTTCTCTCACAATATCTCCATCTTCACCAGTGACTGAATATAAGAACAATAATGAGGTGACGTTAAACTGCTCTGTGTCGACACGTGGACGGTGTAGACACACAGTGAAGTGGTTGTATCAGGGTAAAGATGTGGACAAAGATAACAAAGACTTGAAGACATCACAGTCTTCCTGTTCAGTCACTGTGTCCTTCCTGACTTCTCATTTTATTTGCACATCAAATCATGAGTTTTTGAAGTGTGAAGTCACAGATCTCTACAATAGAAAAGTGCAGCTGTATAACATCAGTCCTCAGTTGTCATGTGAGAAACCAGGTGAGAAGATGATGAGCTGTTTAAAATCACTTTATTCTGATATGAAAAATGACAAAACTGCATTTATTTATTTGATGTATTTTAAGTTTTAGGTTGATATAAATGTTTCTCATTTAGTCACAGCAGATGGTGAACAATGTGTTTTTGTCTCATTTTAAGTTTGTTGGTTTTTGTTATTTAATCTGTCAGGTGTGGCTGAAACAACAACAGAACCTGAAACAACATCAACAACACAAGAAGGTGAGCAACAAAGTCACTCATATGTATTCAACATTTTATTCAATGTATTCAACCACTGCTGCCCCGGCAATATGTGAAAACAGCTGTTTACTAGTGTAGATGTAGACATTCTTTCCCAAAGACTTTTAATATAATGCACTTTTACCTCTAAGGTTCCTGTGTTTGTGGATAAATCGGTGCTTGTTGAGGGCAGGAGGTGATGAATTTTCTCTCTAATAGTTAGAATTTTATCATTAAAGAAGCTCATGAAGTCGTTACTACTGAGAGCTATAGGAATACATGGATCAATGCAGTTATGACTCTTTGTCAGCCAAAGTGCTGAAGAGGAACCTCGGACTGTTTTTATTCTCTTCTATTAATGATGAGTAATAGGCGGCTCTGGCCTTACAGAGAACCTTCCTATATGTTTTAAGACTATCCTGCCAGACTAAACGAGAGTCTTCTAGTTTGGTGGAACACCATATTCTGACAAATGTTCAGAATGTTTGCTTTAATTTGTGTTGTTGGGAGTTATACCACGGAGCAAACCTCTTATATTTTATTATCGTCTTTTTTAAAGGGGTAATGGAGTCGAGTGTTATTCCCATTATCCTGCGGCACTATCAACAACATGATCAATTTGAGAGGGACTAAAGTTAACATAAGAGTCCTCTGTTGTATTGAAACATGGCAGTAAATTCGATACTGATGGAATTGCTTCATTAAATGTAGCTACAGCACTATCAGATAGACATCTAGTGAAGACATGTTTGTCTAATGGCGTGTACTCCTGTAACAGGAATTCAACAGTTATGAAGTAATGGTCTGATAAAATAGGATTTTGTGGAAAAACTATTAAATGTTCAATTTCGATCCCATAAGTCAGATCAAGATCAAGGGTGTGGTTAAGACAGTGAGTGGGTTTATTTACACACTGAGAGAAGCCAATTGAGTCTAATAATGAGATAAACACAGCGCTGAGACTATCATTATCAACGTCCACATGAATATTAAAATCACCTACTATAATTACTTTATCTGCACTAAGGACTAAGTTTGATAAAAACTCTGAGGATTCAGATAAAAATTCAGAGTACGGACCAGTAGGACGGTACATTATAACAAATAGAAATGGATGTAAAGTTTTGCAGGTTGGGTGAGAGAGACTAAGAACAAGACTTTCTAATGAGTTATAATTAAATTTAGGAATAGGGTTGATGATTAAGCTTGAGTTGAAAATGGCCGCTGTCTCAAGGAATGTGAGTATTAATATGACTGGGGGGAGTGGATTCATTTAGGCTGACATATTCTTCATGACAAAATAAATCAATATGATAATCTGAGATTAGATTGTTTACTAATCCAGTTTCAGATGACAGAGATCTAATGTTTAAGAGTCCATATTTAATTCTCCTATTGTCTTGTACTATTACAGTGGTGGTGTTGATTTTCATGACATTTTTATGCTGAATCCTCTTCTGTTTATTTTAGATTGAATTGATTTGAGTGGTCGGGGGACAGACAGTCTCTATGTGGTTTTGGGTGGGTTACTGCTCTAATGGAAGCACAGAGAAGCGTGTAGGACTGCAGCTCTGCCTCCTGGTCTCAACTCTGGGTTGTCATGGTTCACGTCTACTAATAAACTCAGCCATATTTCTAGATATGAGAGCAGCTCCATCCAAAGTGGGATGTATGCCGTCTCTCCTAATCA
This sequence comes from Thunnus thynnus, assembly GCF_963924715.1. Classification (NCBI taxonomy): domain Eukaryota; kingdom Metazoa; phylum Chordata; class Actinopteri; order Scombriformes; family Scombridae; genus Thunnus; species Thunnus thynnus. The sequence continues at coordinate 3,500,498 of NC_089534.1, read as the reverse complement.
GACCAGGTCTTCCCCAGAGAGTCGACCAATTATCATCTAGTTTAGGGTGGTGTGAAACAAATGCTTGAAATGTATATAAACTACCATTAAATCCAGCTTCTGGACATGAACCATCAAGGCATATATGTGTAACCATGGCGACCTGCATGCACACGTTACATGCATAAGTTACATGGGTTTTCCCCAAACAATCAAAAAGTGATAAGAAGTTGAAACGTGCTTTGCTGTGCTTGTGTCTGTATATTTTATCAGTTTTTCATTAACAGTGAATGAAACGTAGTGAGCACATAGTAAATATCTCCCCTGGTATATAAGGCTTCTCTTTTTCTTCCTGTTTCTACCTGTCTGTCATTTTTCATAACATGAGGTCCAACTGCAGTCGATATCATAATATCTTCTTGTGCTCTTGAACCCATAAAGAGCAGCAATGTGCCGCATAACTTGCATAATTTAACAAGTTGTTTTTCTCAGAATGTTTTCTTGTTATATCAAGAAACTGAGAAAATATTTTATGTCATGGTGGCAGCAATACACTGCTGTACAAATGCAACTAGTTAATCTTTTATTTCCATGGTTTTTATTTCCACAGCTCACATGAACCTGCTTATTAAATGTGACAACCTGCCAAAATATTTCAAATGTACATACTTCCTTTACTGTCATGTTGTTTCTCTAATTAATACTCGTACAGATTGTTCTGCTCTGAGCTACATAATGTTGGTGATGCGTGTGGCTGAACTCCTCCTCATCACTGTGATTACTGTTCTTCTCTTCAGAGCTCGAGGTGAGAAAATTCAGACCAACGTTTGTTAAATGTAAAACAAACTGTAACTTTAGAGCTGAAATGTTACTCTGTCATTTATTATCCAGGGAACCAGAGACCACCTGATGACAACATTGTGAGTTGAAAATAACAACTGATGTATAAAAAGACAAATGTGTACATTAAGAGACTGTAAGTCAGTACAGGACTGTGAATGTCTCACTGTTTGTGTTTGTGCAGGTTTTAAACTCAGTAAGAAGCCGAACAGCGAAGCGTTCTGGTCCAGCAGCCAGTCAGGTAAATATCTGATGGTGCGTTCAGGTTCTGCTGACTCCACTGTGACCTGTGTTCACTTTTAAAACTTCAACAGTCAGCTGGGAGGAAAATCTGGGAGTTCAGGGCTCTTCTGGGGAGGAACAACTTCATTTATTTGTATATGTTAGATTATCTGTGATTGTGTTGAATGTGCAGCAGCAGAAACCTAAAGGTCAAAGAAGTAGGGTTGTGATTTGTGAGTTTTCAGTGTGAGTGTGTCAGAGTGGGTTTCTTTGTGTTGTTTTTCACAGGAGCAGAATGATGAAGATGATGGTGCGGTGAACTATGAAAACTTTGGAGAAACTTCTACTTCTGTCAGACTCCACTGATCAACGACTTCCACACCAACATCAACTCACCAGAGAAATGACTCCCTTGCTGTTATATCATTAATATGGTCTCAGTTTTACATGAGTAGTTGAATTCTTTACATAAAGAAAGAATCATAAGATCACTTTGAGATTTGTATGTTTTGTGTGCTGAGAAATTTTTATTTTTAGTCTGACTTGGACAACAATATTCAAATCTGGATTTTATCTCTTGTTAAGAAGCTGTGAGTTTTATTAAATGTCTTTTCCTGCATTATTTCTCAAACTTTTCTCACGTTTTAACTCATTTAACTTCCTTAAATCTGCTTCAAGTGGAAGAATTTAGACTTGACTTTAAGACTTTTGTTGCTGCCTTTTAAGCTGCAGCAGCTTCAGATCAGTTTCATGTTTAAATTTACAGAATAATTAATTTTGACTTTCATTTATCATTGTTAACATGTTTGTCAGGAAGCCAACATGTGTTTGGTTTGAATGAGTTTTGAGTCTTACTGCAGTCAGTAAAAGTCTTCTCTTTATTATATCTGATAATAATATAATACGCAAATAAAGAAATATTAACCACTTAATTCTACACTGTGTTGTCTAATTATTTCATGTACTAACAGTGTTCTGACTGATAATGAAAGGTGGATATTCTCAGCTATAGACGTCCTGCTTCTACTCAGACTACAACTTCCCTTATATTTCTGTTCTTTCACCTCTAAACCTGCCCTGTGTTCACACTTGGATCTAAAATGTGTCTAAATACAAATAGAAATACACTCAAAGTTACCTGAGAATGCACAGAAATCCAATAATTCAATCTACATTCAGCAGTGTTAAAGCACATGACAATGCATTGTGATCATAGGCTGCATATAAAGACAGACGGAGCCGGTTTGATTTTATTTATTTTGATTTTATCACTTGTTTCCTCAAACTTTCAGACACAAATGTTCCTTCGTGCAACGATGGAATTTATCAAGGCTAGGCTGCGCAGCAAACTCTTCAAGATTAAACTCCATCAGAATCCAAGTTCAACCACAAAACCAGAAGAACAGGTCAACTACAGCCCGATACAAAACACACACACACACCAAATGTTGCCCATACAAGACAGCAGCACACAGTCAGTGGCGTCCAACACACGTGTGCGTAAAACTTTACTAACACACACAACATATGCACTATCAAACAACTAGCAAATGAAACAATGTATCAATGCAACACCCCACAGTGTCAACTATGTATCCATTAACACTTAGAGAGGAAAAAAAGTTATAATGACACAGTTTGTAGTCACGAGTAACTGCGCTGAACCAAAACGCACAGTTACCACACTAAGGTGAAACAAACAAAGCCAACAACAACTTACCTGCACTCTGCGTTGAAAACAAGTCTACAAAAGCAACGTCAGTGTGACAAAACGTTTAAACGAGCCCCCAATATGTTACGGCCTCACCAAAAAAGGCTCCCCCTGGAGACCGAAACATAACAAGACGCCAAAACCTCTGATTTAACAACAGCCATTTATTTTTCAACTATTTAACCATACTTAAAAGGTAAAGAAAAAAAACAAACAGAAGGAGATGGAGATCCCAGCCAAAAAGAACAAAAGATGGGAAGTTACTGGGCCAGCCACGCCATGGGCCGTTGCACCCAGCTCATTCCCCTACCTATTAAAAGAAAAGTGTACTCAACCTAATCAAAACCAAACCCGAAAACTAGACTACCGGTAATCTCCATCCCAAACTAAAATAACAAAACCCAACACTCTAAACCATGTTGAGAAGAAAACTAAGAGAAGAAGAGGAAAAATTCCCCATAAGCCACTGCTGCTGTCAGTAATCAGGTGTGTGTCCACACCACCCCTCAGGTTCCCCCTTTTCTCTCATGGAATAATTGGCTCCAGGTGCTTCATTCCTACAAAGGAAGGCAGAGGGAGAGAGAGAGGAAGAGCACCGGAGAGAGAGAGAGAACAAGAGAGAGGGAGAGAGAGAAAACACTCCCACAGTCAGTGTGCAGTATTGCACCTACATGCCACACGTAACAAAGCCTCAAGCTGTGGAAGTTACTGCTTCACTATGATGACTGTTAATACATTTCACGCAGCTTAAATGACCAAAGTCACCTCTGCAGTGTGCATATAGCATGAAAAACCTTCATATTAAATGTTAAGCTGCCTGAACTGAAGCTCAACTAAGTATAAACAAGTTAACTCAGCATCAGTATGTATTAACGTGCACTGCTGGAGTCCCAGAGACCTCAAACCTTCCAGAGATTAAAGTAGATTTCAGCAGAAAATTCCTCTTTGTCTTTTCATAAAGTGTTGACTGTCTGTTCCTGTGAGCTTCTTGTGTTTCTGAGTCTTATCTGGTCATCATTAGAGGGTAAAACCTCCAGAGCTCTGCTGCTGTTGTTTCCACATTCTCACTGAAACACTTGACACTCATTTCTCAGAAAAACTGACCTCAAAGATACAATGAGGAACTAACAGGTCTCAGACCACTAAAACATCATCTTATCTGTTCTTTTACAGCTGCTACAGTATCACCATGTTGCACCATGTTGAGCATCAAGAGTCAAAGTTTGACTCTTCACCTGTCTGTTCATGTGTGCTGTCAGACGTCACCATGAATCCTGTCTGTTTTCTAATAAACACTATCTACAGAAAAGAAGAGTTGCATTATTGCAAACATTTATCTTAACTAATAGTCTTCACACGCTCAACTTCCTCAATTCTCATCTTCTTCTTTTCAGGAGGTCAGACACGTCATCATCACAAATGCATCATGGGACTGGACACAGTGTGCACTTGAGACAAAATATGAGCCTTAATATACAGTAGTTTGCTTCTTACAACATCAGATTGCCTCAATGTCTCTTTTAAAGGCAGAAACATATTCCTTTGTCTTGTAATCAGTGACACATAATCATGTCTCCATCCTACATGTTCATTCTGTTCAATCTTTGTCAGGCTGCTGTGACCTCTGACCTCTGACTGTCGGCAGCTTCTGTTATTGCTGATCAAAAACGTTGCATCACTGTGGATGAGACACAACTAAATGTTACAAATGTCAAAGTAAAAATGAGTTTTTGACTGTTTGGATGAAAATACAGTAAATCCAACAGCTGACAAAAGACTAAGTGTCACTATGAGGAAGTGACATCACACTAACTGCAGGAGGTAGATGCTGTATCTCTCTACAACACAAACTACTTTACAGACTCTGACAGTTGAGAGCGTTGATCTCTTGTTCTGAAGATATCGACAAAGAAGGATCGTGAAGCACGATGGTTGAATTCAGATAGATTAACATGTCTGTCTGTGTGTTTCCTAAGAAGAGTTGCGTTACTGCAACCATTTATCTTACTTAACAGTCTTCATCTGTTCAACTTCCTCTTTTTCTTTTCAGGAGGTCAAACACGTCGTTGTCACAAATACACCGTGGGAACGAACACAGTGTGCACTTGTTGAATCTTAATATGGTTTAATATGGCTGCTCTGACTGCAGAAACATATTTCTTTACCTTGTGATCCGTGATTACATCCCAGTTTCACAGGATCTTTGTCAGACAGCTGTGACATCTGATCTCTGACCTCTTTAGTGCTGCTTACCCGTCATATTACTGATCAAGAAATGTGAGTCAATGTCTTGTCAGTCACAGTGAATAAGAACTAAACTGTCAAAAGTAAATATGTTAATTAGTTTTTGGTTGCAAAAAACTCTGATCAGTCTGCCTACATACAGTCCAGACAGTAAGTATTTGGACATTTACAGTTACAGCTACTACTCTAATTAAAGCTGAGACTTGGTACTTTAATGCAGTATTCATTGTTTTATTACATATTGAATGTGCTGAAACACAGAGCCTGAAGAACAAAAACTGTGTAACTGTCCAAATACTTACTGCCTGGACTGTACATGCAGCAGAGTGAGGAAGAGGAAGTGACACACGTACAAATGACAGGAAGAAGATGCCTTACTTCACACATTACTTTAGAGACTGCGACAGTTAAGAGAAGCAGAGATCGATGAGAGAGAGAAGCAGGATGGTTGAATTCAGACGGATTCAAATGTTGTTTCTGATACTGGTGCTTCAGTTTTCAGGTAAGAAAAAAAGATTAATTTAGTATTTTATTAACCTTCTTAAATTGAGACGAGTATGTTGTTAGTTGTTAATATGTTGAGTTTAATGAACTGAAAACTGAAGATGAGACACATTTAGAAAGTTCTGTTGTATCTAAAATGATCCTCACACTAACAATGAACATGACAGTCATATTTCTATTTATTTCAGTCAATTGTTCATATTCCTCTCTCATATCTCTCAGCAGCCATAACTGGACAACGTTCCTCCTTCACTGTGAGAGATGGAGATGAAGTTACTTTGTCCTGTGAAAATGTGTTAAAGGATCAGGATGAATGTGACAGTACTACCTGGCTCTTTGGTGGTTTAAGAAGCACAGCAGTAGTAGCGCTGATTAACTTTGGGCAGATTGGTGAAGACGCCAAAGCTAAATCAGGCAGACTGAGTGTTACAGCGGACTGTTCTCTGGTTATAAAGAAGGTCACAGTTGAGGATGTTGGTCTTTACACCTGCAGACAGTTCAAATCAGGACAACAACAAGGTCAAGACTCTCAGGTTGATCTGTCTGTTGTTACCAGTGAGTATTTACATCATAATGTTTTCAGCTCAAACTGTCTTGTTAGAACAATATACTGAAACATTACAATAATTATGATTACAGTGATGAAGTTAATCTGACTCTTGTTGTCTTTCTCTCACAATATCTCCATCTTCACCAGTGACTGAACAAAAGAACAATAATGAGGTGATGTTAAGCTGCTCTGTGTCGACATATGATGCATGCAGACATACAGTGAAGTGGCTGTTTAAGGGTAAAGATGTGAACAAAGATAACAAAGACTTGAAGACATCACAGTCTACCTGTTCAGCCACTGTGTCCTTCCTGACTTCTCATTTTATTTGCACATCAAATCATGAGTTACTGAAGTGTAAAGTCACAGATCTCTACAATGGAAAAGTGCAGCTGTATAACATCAGTCCTCAGTTGTCATGTGAGAAACCAGGTGAGAAGATGACGAGCTGTTCAAAATCACTTTATTCTGATATGAAAAATGACAAAACTGCATTTATTTATTTGATGTATTTTAAGTTTTAGGTTGATATAAATGTTTCTCATTTGGTCACAGCAGATGGTGAACAATGTGTTTTTGTCTCATTTTAAAGTTTGTTGGTTTTTGTTATTTAATCTGTCAGGTGTGGCTGAAACAACAACAGAACCTGAAACAACGACATCAACAACACAAGAAGGTGAGCAACAAAGTCACTCATATGTATTCAACATTTTATTCAATGTATTCAACCACTGCTGCCCCGGCATCTACTAGTGTAGATGTAGACATTCTTTCCCAAAGACTTTTAATCAGTTCAAATTGCAAAAAGTGTATTGTGACACATGATGACAGAAAAGTGCAGCTGTTTATCTTCAGCTTTTGGACCACAGTTGAGAAAACAGGTGAGAATATGATGAGCTTCAGACTGATGTGAAAACACTGTGGTTCAGGTCTGGTTAGGTTTAGGGAAAGATCATGTTTTCAGTTAAAATGATCACTTTGTTAAGGTTAGAGAAACATGTAGGACGAGTTGGGTTAATATTTCCTTAAAATTAGGGGACCGTCATCGTCATGGCAACAGTAATCACCATGGGGTTAAGGTTACGGGAAGACTGTAGTTATGTTCTTTTAAAAAAACTGTCCTGACTCTTGGTTAGAAACAGAAAATGTCACTTGCAGCAAAATCCACAGTCCACTTTTTATAAATTAGGATCAAAGCAGCCACCTCCGAATGAAGAAATTTGTCAACTTATATATAGATCATGTGAACCGCACCACTTCTCTGGGTCATAATTACTACGGCCACTAGATGGCATCTGTCACTCAAACAGAAATATAGGTAGTTTTTGGCTGACTGACATTACCACCTTTTGTGACATTTTTTTTGAGAGGACAGACTCAGAAAAACCTGTTTCAATGTTCATTTGGGCGTCTGACTGTTGTTTTAAGACAGACTTTAAAAACTGTGAACCCGTCCTTTAACCCAGACAGGCACATTACGGTGATTGGCTTCTTGCAAATATAATGTAGAGTTCAATTCAATTTCAACTCAATTTTATTTATATAGCACCAAATCACAACAAAAGTCATCTCAGGGCACTTTTCACATGGAGCAGGTCTGGACCGTACTCTTTAATTTACAGAGAGAGAGACCCAATAATTCCCCCATGAGCAAGCACTTGGTGACAGCGGTGAGGAAAAACTCCCCTTTAATGGGAAGAAACCTCAAGCAGAACCCGGCTCTAGATGGGCGGCCATCTGCTTTGACCGGTTGGGTTGAGAGAGAGAGGAGAGGGTGTGGGGGGGTGGGGACACAGAGAAGCAGAACAGCAACAGCAACAACAAGAGATACATGACTAGCAGCAACAAACAGCAACAACAACCGGAACAGCTGGTGAAGGACAGAAGAAAGAAATCAACACGTCAGCATGGTTTATGGGGTTTCCTACGGATGAGAAAGCACAAAGAACTCCGAGGGAGAAGGAAAGTTAGTAACATGCATTAATGGTAAAAGAATACATACGGATGGAGAAGAGGAGAGAGGAACTCAGTGCATCATGGGAAGTCCCCTGGCAGTCTAGGCCTATAGCAGCATAACTAAGGGCTGATCCAAGGCGAGCGTGGTCAGCCCTAACTATAAGCTTTATCAAAAAGGAAAGTTTTAAGCCTACTCTTAAGTACAGAGAGGGTGTCTGCCCCCCCGGACCAAATCTGGAAGATGGTTCCACAAGAGAGGAGCCTGATAGCTGAAGGCTCTGCCTCCCATTAGAATAATATTCCATTAATGCATTTATACTTTTGGTGCATTCACAGTGTACATAACACCACAGTGCACAGTTCAATTCAGATTCTGAACAAATAAAAACACTAAAAAAAACACCACAATACATAGGAAAAGCAAAGTAAGATTCAGTCAGTTATGTTTATGTGATACATGTATCACTACATTTTTAAACACTTTGGTCCAGACTGAAAAATCTCCACAACTATTGGATGGATCGCCATGAATGCTAATCTAAGATAGTAAACATGGTACATGTACAAACATCATTTTATTTACACATCAATTCATGAGTTACTGAAGTGTGAAGTCACAGATCCCAACAATGGAAAAGTGCAGCTGTATAACTTCAGTCCTCAGTTGTCATGTGAGAAACCAGGTGAGAAGATGATGAGCTGTTTAAAATCACTTTATTCTGATATGAAAAATGACAAAACTGCATTTATTTATTTGATGTATTTTAAGTTTTAGGTTGATATAAATGTTTCTCATTTAGTCACAGCAGATGGTGAACAATGTGTTTTGTCTCATTTTAAAGTTTGTTGGTTTTTGTTATTTAATCTGTCAGGTGTGGCTGAAACAACAACAGAACCTGAAATGACATCAACAACACAAGAAGGTGAGCAACAAAGTCACTCATATGTATTCAACATTTTATTCAATGTATTCAACCACTGCTGCCCCGGCAATATGTGAAAACAGCTGTTTACTAGTGTAGATGTAGACATTCTTTCCCAAAGACTTTTAATCAGTTCAAATTGCAAAAAGTGTATTGTGACACATAATGACAGAAAAGTGCAGTTGTTTATCTTCAGCTGTTGGACCACAGTTGAGAAAACAGGTGAGAATATGATGAGCTGTTTAAAATCACTTCAGACTGATGTAAAGATTTACATAAAATATTTGTGTGTTTTATAGATTTGAAGTTTTAAGATGATATTCTTTCTCATTGAGGTACTGCAGATGATAAACATGAAGTATTTTCTAATTGTATAATTTCTGGGCTTTGTTCATTTGTCCAGATGCAGACGCCACAACAGCAACAACTGAATCAACAACAATTCAAAGCAGCACAAAGGCAGCTACAACCATAACATCTGCAACCAAAGATGCTACAATTACATCACAAGGTAACTCAACATTTTCTGTATGTTTCTTTACAGTATCTCTCTCTGTTACTTTATTTGACTAACTGAGAAAGCTGAAGCCTCATATTATCTTCCAACCCCGTCTACTATAAATTACATATACTGTATGTCGTATACTGAACACTGACCAAGCACTTTATTAGGAACAACAACAGCTCTGCTATAAATTCTACTTTTACAAAGTTTATATAGTTTCAGTTTTCGTTGACATTGTCAGAAAGGTGATAATTCTACTTTATGTTAATATTTAGTTCATAGTGGATGGTGATGTACTGGAGTGTATTATATTGAAAAGTGTTCCTAATATTTTGTCTCCTTCATGTATGTTAATGGGATGGAAAAAATATTAGGAACACTTTTCAATATAATGCACTTTTAGTAGAAACTTAATGCTGGTTGAATTGTTTTCTCTCAATATGACAAAATATTGTTAATTAAAATATTTGGCAAATTGCAAAATGTTGATATTGAACATATGAGTGAAATGTTCACAGACAACGTAGTCGGGTTTTTAAACGTAGTCCAACGTAGTTTCCATTAAAATATCCGATCATGCAGTCTATCCACTAGAAGAAACTATAGAAATATTAAACTTTGTATGATGATGTTTAGGCGCTGGCAGCACTTTGTTAAGGTTGGGGAAAGATCATGGTCTTGCTTTAATACAGAAAAAAGTCTGCAGTGACTTAAGCATGTTGTTAAGTTACCCCATTCTCTGGTGCTTCGTGTACGTCCGTCATCCACCACAACCTCCTCCCTGCGACTTCAGACTGATGATTTAAATGTATAGCTTCATTCATTCGAAAAAGTGTTGCCTCTGATCGTGATCCAGGCAGTGACTTGCCAACACAGTGTAACTGGGAAAACAATTTAATTGTATATGAACATCATTTCTAGGAGACATGGTTGTACCAACAGATAAACCTTGAAACACATTTTTGCTCAAAACGAGGACTGTTGGTTTTGATCCCCATCACTTATAATGTAAGTGCATTATGAAGGTAAGTATTGATTACAGCAAGAAAAACCAACAAATCCTCCAAATTAAACAACCAAATACGTGGTTTGACCATGTGACTCCAGAACAACACATATCAGCATTTTCTACTCTGGTGTCTATATCAGCAGTAATCGGCAGGGCGTCATCATTTGTCTGTGCTTTCCAAAACTGTCACACATCACTGTTAAACAATAATGATGTTTTATGATGTGACAATGCTGTGGTTCAGGTCTGGTTAGGTTTAGGGAAAGATCATGATTTGAGTTAAAATGATCACTTTGTTAATGTTAGAGAAACATGTTGGGTGAGTTAAAGTTACTACTTCCTTAAAATTAGGCGAACTTCATCGTCATGGCAACAGTAAATATAGTACATGTACAAACATTACACCTGCTAAACATCAGCATGTCTGCTCTGTCATTGTGAGTATGTTAGCATGAGTCGCTAGCGTTTAATTTAAAAACAGCAGAATAGATGCAGGTGAGGACACAACGACAGCAACAATTATATCAACTACAATAATGGAAGAAAGCACAAAAGCAGAGACAACAAAGACCTGAAAGTGCCTGCAAACAATGATACCCAAAAAGGTAGAAACTGAACATTTAGCATTTGCTTCTCTAACTAACATTCAGATTCAAAGGGCTTTATTGGCATGACCATAATCAGATACAGTTTCGTCAAAACACTGTCTGAATACTTAATTTATAATACATTTAGAACATTGTTACTGAAAGGAAAGAGTGAAAAGGAAAAGTACATATAGGCCCTCATTTATGTAAAAAATCATGCAGAGTGTGTTGGAAACCTATAGCAGCAGATTCAACTTCTTTTCTTTTTTTAAAAAACTGGATTATTTTTATACATAAGCCAATAATGCCATGTCTCTCTGTCTTCCTCTTTTAAAGTCTAAAGTGTGAATACTGTTATGATGCAATGAAGTATGAGTGTCAGACTAATGTTTGGCTGTGAGTAAAGATATTATCTTCATCAGTCAGTCAGTCTCAGTCAGTGTTCAAACACATGTCTGAGTAAATGGTCGAGTGTTTAGTAATGCTCCTCACTGTGAATATTTGCAAATCAGTATTTTGAAGTTGAATTGGACTGTTTTTGCTCAAGACATGATAACAGTAGAAAACTAAGGTTTGTGTGAGAGAAACAATAGTAGTAGTGAGTGAATTCTCTTCTAGTTTAGCAGCAGGATTTTGAACAGAACAGAAAGCTGCAGCCTGAATGTTTTTAATGTTTTCTTTCTCTTTCCAGGTTGGTGGTGGTACATCATTGTGGCTGTGGGTTTAGCAGCACTCTTACTAACTGTTGTTGTGGTTGTCATCAGACGGAAGAAAACTACAGGTGAGAAAGTCCACAGATGAAACTTTTTGAGAAACCTGGATTTTCAGTGTTGAAACTAAAGTCGTCTCTCTTTGTCTTTCAGGGAACAACATACAGATGGATGAAAACACTGTGAGTTTAAAATTCAATCATCAGGTTTATATGATGATTATTATGATTATTATTGTGATTATATGATTGATATTATAAGACTTTAGAGAGTAAACCAGTATGTATGGTCATTTTCAGTCATTGTTATTTTAAGTTCTGTAAAAGTGAACAAGAATAAACATTACTGACTGTGTTGTTACACTAAAAGTTTCACTAAAAGAGGTCAGATGAGTAAGGGACTGAGCTTAGCTTAAACCCTGCAGTGACTCAGTCTGGTTCAGAAACCAGTCAGGACCAATGAGATCGCACACTAGACATTACATTTACTTGTATTTGTTTTCCATAATGTGGCAGTATGATAGAAACTCGTGAGTCTAACTGTCATCTGCAAGATAGAAGAAGACAGAATACAACTAGAATTGAACTGAATGAACTGAAGAGGTGAGTCAGTATAAATCCACATGTTACTGAGCAGCCATCATGTTGTCTTCACTGTGTAGGATGATCCTGAAGGTGGTGTTTCCTATGCCTCCATCAGCTACACAAGGAAGACCGACAGTAAAGCCCGGGTAAGAAGTCTGATGCTTCTGTTGCCTTTCAACATGTGGCAGTGTGTTGTGGTGGATTTCACATAGTCGTATCTTGTGTAATTTATGTTGTGCTGTTTCTCAGGTTCGGGGCAAAGATGATGCTGATGAAGATGATGCAGTGACCTACAGCACTGTAAAAGCGTCCTCCTCTTCTGCTGCTGCCTCCACTGATCCCAGCAGCCTCTACACTACCATCGGCTAACCAAACAAACCAAACTCACGTCATCACATGATTCATTTTTTATGATCAGTTTCAGAATGTTTTGCTGTTTATCCAGAAGGGGTGTCATAAGTTAAGTAGTAGCAAAATGTAAAAAGGAGAAGTAATAATGCAAAATTCTTGAAATATAAATTAGCATAAGATATGTTACATTTTACTTGATGAACCTGCTATCAAACGCTTATTGTGCTCAGTGACGGATGTGGTAGCATTGTAGTTCAAGTTTTAAAATCTTGTTTTCATTTTTAAACTTGTTGCCTGTAATGATGAGTTTTGAATAATTTATCAAGGATTATTCATTTTATTAATTTTAAAATGCTTTTATTCTTTATTTACAGCATATATTTTCTCAGTTTAGTATCACCGTTAATTGTTTGATATGCATTAATTTGACCATTTATGTTTTTGTTTAGTCAGTTTTGAATATCCTGGTATGAAAGTGTTCAAAGCAAACTGAAAAGAGTTGGGATGGGGCAATCGTAAGGATAAATTGGATAATTCTATGAATTTACAAAAGAATACTGTATAAAACAAGCCAATATTTAAATTTGGTAATTTTAAGGTATTTCTGCATTGTTTTTCATTTTTTTTGTGCACATTTATACATTTATTTAGCATTCTAGCAATATTTTATATATTTTTTTGTTTTTATTTTACAACAGTTGGACTGTAAAAATGCAGATAATGTCTACAGTAAATATCTGTATTTTTTTAAAAAAAAATCTTTGTAGAATAACTAAAGGGTTGTTTTTTTTTTACCAATATTTGACAGTAAGTGTTTTTTTTTACTTTGTTTACTTTTTTTAAAACTTCTTTTTTTTACATTAACTTTAAAGTAAAAAAAACAGAAAGTTGCCTTAATTTTACATAGGGTGTGTATTATTTGTATTTTTACATAGAATTCAATGTAACATAACATTCAAGACCATTAAGTAATTGAAAAATCCTGTTAAAAAAACTATAATATTCCATTATATGAATTTACAGATTACAGCCTTCTTGCCTTGGTGAATACTTTTAATAAAAATAATTTACTGTGTTTTTATGGCATTTACATTTAATGTAGAAAAAACAAAAAAAAACTGTAAAATAATACAGTAAATTTCTGTGAAATAACTTTTTTTTACAGTGCACTTTAGGAACAGTCATAAAATTTCTAAAAGAAAGGTTAAAGGTGTTTTTACTGCTCTCCGATGTAAAAATGGGTCAAATTTCACCTGAACAGTATGTGGGGGTTAACATGGTACTTTTACTTTTAATACTTTAAGTAAAATAAGTAATATTTCTGTAATTTTACTTGAGTGAGATTTTAAATGCACAGCCTTTTCTTGTAATGAAGTATTTTGACATTATGGTATTGTAAGTAAAGTATCTGAGTACTTCTTCTACTCTCTAAGTGATTCGGATTTGTTCCATCTATGACATCAGAAAAGTGCTCCAAGTTCTGTGAATATTGGTACACAGAATGTCATCACAGAGGACTGAGAATATAGAACAAAATTCAACCAGTTTAACCAAACCAAAGAAGTGAATGAGGAAGAGCTAAACTGAACAATACTGGACTGAGCAGAACAAACTGAACAGAACAGAGGATCCAACAAAGAGTGAACAGAAAACCAGGACTAAAATACAAACTGAACAAATGAGGAAATGGGAAACAGGCAAGGAACTGATTGGCTGGGGGAAACACAGGGCTGATGAGGCTGATGCAGGGCAGGTGTGGGGGAAACACAGGGAGCACACAATCACTGCTCTCCATTCCTCACACCCAGTTAAAAAACAAAGGTGATTGAATATTTTCAGTTACCCATCCACTGATATCTTTAAACCTCGTCTAAAGACACATCTCTTCTCTTTAGTCTCTTAATTGTCATCTTGAAGACATTTCTAACCACACTCTGGCTTTGTTTGTTTGTATTTTATTTGTTGTTTGTGCAATGCTGTTTGTGATTTTATCAATATATTCTATGCTTTTATTCATTTACTTATACCCTCTTATTTAAATCTGTGTTTTTATTTGATCTTTCCTGTGTTTATATTTGATCATTCATGTGTTTTTGTTTGATTGTAACCATCAATCAAATAATCCCATAATTCAATCTCTCTGTGAAGCACTTTGGTCAACGGTTGTTGTTTTTATGTGCCATATTAATAAATTGACTAGACTTGACTTGGTTTTTACTAATCATTCCTCTTGAGAAATATAAATCTACTATGGCATCAGACAGACACAATCCACCTCCTAAAAAAAACACTCTGTCCTTCAAACTCCCCACAAACTACAAGTGTCTGGAAATTGTGGGGAAGGGAAGCTTTGGAGTTGTGGCAAAATGTTATAAACGAGACTCCGGGGAGACTGTGGCTGTAAAAATATCCAGAAACACCAGCAATGCAAAGAAAGAGGTGAGTGAGTTACTTCATTGATTTTGGATGTAAAACAGTAATTTTAATTAATTTAATTTTAATTTAATTTCTACAAAATGCACCTGCAGTCAGTACCAAGAAATATTATAGGAAAAGTATATAAAAGTATATACTGTATTAGTTTGTGTAAAAGTGACAATTTTCATCGACTTACTGTAAATCAATAAGATGGCTTTTATATATTAAAATATTGAGATTTATCAGCAGTGCTTTCTCTGTCTGCACTCCTGCCTTGTATGTAAGTACCCCTGTTTTTTATGGAAGGGACTTCAAAGGAACATATCGACTACTAGTAAAGCAAATAAAATTTGTCACATATCTCCAGTTGTCAATGCTGCAAAACCTCATGAGGCAAGAACTGGATAAGCACAACATTGTCCGGTTTCAAGAGTGGTTCCAAATGGACAAAAGAACTGCACTGGTGTTTGAGATACTAGACATCAGCCTTCATGATCGCTGGAGAAAGAGAATTTTAGTTCCTATTCAGTTACAGGATGTCAGAACTGTCGTCCAGCAGGTACAACATAAAAACAAGCAAAACTAAAAGCTCTGATCTGTTTTAAACTGTGGTAGAAGCTCTGAATCATATTATTTTTTTCTTGCAGTTGGCCACTGCACTCAATGCTCTGAAGAACGTTGGTGTGATCCACACAGATATCAAAATGGACAATATCATGCTGGTGGATCATCTCAGGCTGCCCTTCAGGGTGAAGCTTATTGACTTTGGCTTGGCAATTCTCAGATCAGAAGCCCGACAGGGAGGTTTATATCAAACTTGTTACTGCAGGTGAGGCTCCGAGAAACTATGCAATACTATGTTTTCAGATTACTAGTTTGTAGGATATTTGTGCTCTGTGCTAAGTTGTAATTTTATCACACAGAATATAATAATATTCCTCATTCTTGTGGTCCACTTTCAGGTCACCAGAAATTATTCTAGGGGCACCATTCTCCGAGGCAATCGACATGTGGTCGCTGGGGTGTGTTATGGCGGCAATGCTTGGTGTGATCCTTTTCCCTGGCACCTCTGAACATGACTTGGTAAGTAATTTACTGTCACTGGTCTTTGATTTCTTTCTATTGTGACAGAATTGCTCCACCCGTCTATTCTCACCTGAGCGGTTAGGCTTTTCTCTTTTATACCCTGGTTTTATTTCAGTGGTTTTGGCCAGTTTTCCTATCAGTTGTTTATCATCCTCACAATGGTGACAGTGCATTTTGAAGCTTTTAGCACAATGTGCTGTTTATGTATAACCCCTTAAAAACACAACCTGTAATACTTAGTGTTTACCCCTCTTCAAAGATTCAGAAAGATGAATACATGTGACTCAGCCTCAGTAATTTATTCAGAATTCTTATAATTAACTTTAATTTCTTTAAATTGTCCTTTTAAAATATAAAACTTTTTTGCTCCTTTGTTTTATGTCTGATTTATTGTAAGTCTTATCTACTGTCTCTGACAAGCTGGGAGAAGTTGTAATTCTAAATATTATTGTTGGTATTTTAAATATTATGAGTGTAGCCACGTAAAATGCCCTGTGTAATATCTTTATATACCACTTTAACTCCAGATAAGATACATGATCGACCTCCTCGGCCAACCAGATGATAACTATCTGGATTCAGGGATAAAATCAAGACTGTTTTTTGAAAAACAGTCTAGCGGTCGGTGGAGTTTGAAGGTACAACAATACCCCCTCTTGATATTTCCATACCATCCTCACTGTTCTCTTTACTCAATTAAGAGTAGTCCCAAAATGTTCTTGCACTTTGCTAATAATTTACAACCATCAACAATTTAAAGAGGGTAACTAAGATAAACCTTTACCTTTCTTTTAGATAGGCGAAGATACTGAGAACCCCAAATACCAGAGGACCTACAAATTCCGCTCTCTGGATGCTCTGAAAAAGGTAGGTGTTTAGTAGCTCTTGAAAAGCCAATTTCAGTAATTTTCTATCAATGAACCGAGATGGTAACAGTGACTGTTTAATTAGTTGGATTTGGATGACGAGGCCCAGGCAGAAGTGGCGGACAGATGGGAGTGCATCGAGCTCTTAAAAGAGATGCTCAAAATGAATCCAGGAGAGAGGATTTCCCCGAGCCAAGTCCTCAGCCATCCCTTTATTATCAAGAGCCATCTGAAGGATATCTCTCTGTGAGTGTGTGTGCTTCTTTGTATGTTTAGATGTGAGTATTGATTATCAGAGCAGCAGCCAGTAAGTTAGAAAGAATGTGTCATTTATCAAAGTTAGTAGACAACAAAATAAATAGACGCTAACTTTCATTAATGTTTGATTAATATGAGATTTCCTGACAAAATCCACAGTCCTCCTTCTGTGCAAAAAATGTATTTAAAAGTTTATCTGAAGCTAATTTGAAGCTTCAGTGTCCAAATGAATCAAATCAAGTAGATATCTTTCAACGTTACAGTCTTTTTAGTGCCAATGTCCCTCTTTTTGTTACTATACATAGACCGCAGTATAAATCATTTAACAGCAAGTTTAGCTATACCATGCTACTATTTTGCAAAACTAAGGGCTATCAATCAGTATTAATTCAAATTCAAGTTTATTTATATAGCACCATCTCATACAAAAGCAGTTCAAAGTGCTTTTCATAAAAGAAGAAACAGCAAAAATGTGCAAATAAACAGAAACATCATGCATACATACAGATAAAAATCACATAAACATACATGCATATGTTCATACAAACAAACATACTGTTCAAATATGGTGCGATCATTTAAGAAAAATGCTCGACTCAACAGGAAGGTCTTTAGTTTGCTCTTAACAGAACACAGTGTTGGAGCAAGTTATTTTAAGTCTGTATCATAAACAGAGCTTATCTAATGGCATAAACAATCCTCAAGCATCATCTCTTGGGTGTCTGTCAGTCACATGTAGGCTATCTGTACATAGTTACGCCTCATTAGATTTATGATCACAGCTGCATGTTGTGCCAATGATCTTCAATTAACAGTTTGTATGAAATCTTCAGGTCAACATACACATCGCCCCCAGAGTATGTGGATGAGTGGCCCAGGGAGTCCAAGAAGAGCAGCTGTCAAGGTCTGTGGACGACAGCCAGGGAGGAAATTTCCAAGACCAGTAACTGGTAGGCCGACACAGGGTTAGCTAGATAGATTTATTTCACAACAATAAAAGTACAGACAAGTTTCTCAGTCTGAACAGATAGAGGAGGCTACTTCACAGCCACGAAACACGTTTTTAAGTTTAAGCTTTCAAGGTTGAGGCTCGTAAATTATATATTTTTCCTGATTGTCAACAAATTCCATGAAAAGACCAAGCCAACAATCCGTTACCCATCTCTCAGTACTTTCCATCTTCCCCAAGTTCTCTGTCGTTCTCAGGCCCAAAAACTTTTTTACAGCAGATATTTTCACGTGTCATAGCAGGAAAACTGGTGTAAGTTAATAATTATCAGTTTAGCTTTACCAGTTTAAGTAGCCAGTCATTGTGCATGCTGGTGCTCTGGACACGGTTTACTGATAAACTTATAAAATAGATATACACCTGTGCTTAAGTCAAAATGGCTGCTGTGAATATGGTTGGTTCTTAGTTAAAGTTAGCATTAGCACTCCATTTAGTTATGTGGAATAACAAGCTGACTTAGCCAGATGTTGGTTTGTTTAAAATGGATTTTTCAAATAACAGCTTGGTAAAAATGAGTAAATAAATTTAGTTTGAGCTTTGCAGTACGGTAACAGTAGCTAGGCTACCTTGTGAACTAATGCTAGTGTTCACTTGATTTATCTCTCTTAGATGTCTCATTGAAACGGTGGCTTCTGGAGTCCACAGATTACACAGCCACAGTTTGTTTGGGTTGGTTTTTAGCTCTGTTTTATAGATACTGATAATGTTACATGCTGTTTTAATGGAAACTATATGTTTCTACAGTATAAATATTATTTTCTTTATGGTAGAAAAGGCGCCAAAAAATCAGATTCTGGTCTTAACTCAATTTTGAACAAATATGTGGTTACTGTGTTTTGGCCTCGTGGGACCCAGCAATACAGTTTTGGAGGTAAATCTAATTACCATTAGAAAGCTAGTTAGCAGGACATGCTAATGATTAAGTTACAGCAGACAAAAATACAATCCATCTTTTACTCAAGAGCAAACAGGAAAAAAGAATACAAGATTGTGTTTTTGGAATTGGAAAGGCCAAAAAGAAAGAAATGATCCAAACTGTTTGGATTAGAGCTTTATTCATCATCAATTAATCTGTGGATTATTTTTCTCGATACACCATTAAGTTGTTTGGTCCATAAAAAATGTTTTTCTTAAATGACTCAAAGTGATTAAACAGTTATCAAAATATTTGTATATTAATCAACTAATGGTTGCAGCTTCACTTTGGATACTGATTATTACTCTTCTTAGACCTGCTGCACGCTGCTTCAGCATGTTGAGAAAGTCAAACTCTGACACTTCCTGTCTACATGCAGTTGCTTATCTATATTATTACAATCTGCTGCCACTGAGCAGCTCCACTGGAGCAGTTCTGGGTTGAGGATTTCGCTCAAGTAGTGGGTAGTAATGAGGGAGGGGCAAACACAGCTAACAGCCCTCCAGTCACTCATGCTTTGCCTCTTTTAGTTATTAATGGTGAAAACAGATGTACCAAATTAGTTGTGTTTTGCTGCAAGGTTGCTTCTTGTTTATAGTTAATTGTGATTAGTAACATACTCTATAATAGATATAATGTTTTAATCAATGGTGCAAGGATGGGTGGGTTTCAGGCAGCTGTCTACTGTGTTTGTGATCCATAGGGAGTTTGGTGCTTCCCCTGAATCAGTGCCTTTGATTGGCAGCAGTTGTCTCTTGTGTGAGAGATCTCTATCATCTGTCTTCTTTCAAAAGCTCTGTTGGCATCTTCTGGTCAGCTTTAACTACGAGAAAACACCAAGACGTCCTGGATCAGCCCACTAACTCAGGCAGATCTCAAGTGATTTGGATGACAGCAGACGTACTTGAGAGCATCGACAGGTAGGTTATACACTTATATCTGTGTGGTCAAAGTTTGGCACACGGCACAACCAACCTCTGCGATTCTAATGTATGCATGTATGACTTTGGAGCCTCCCCTGAATCACTTTCCAACAGCACTGCTGACATCATCCACTCCTCTTTAACAACAACTCCACTGGAGGATGTCCCGGATCGGCTGATGAATTCAGAAAACAGCAGCTCTCCAGAAGATTGGACAACAGCCAGGGAGGAGTTTTCTGAGAACGTTAACAGGTACGCCAACACACTTGTGACCCTGAAGGAATACTAGTGAGTGTTCCTGCCAAAAACAGCTGTTAATTGTGTTAATATGGGATGAAAGTTATCTTCCTGTGTGACTTTATGGAAAGAACGAACTTGATTCTACAGTATATAATATGAATCTAACCCTGCATGCACTTTTCCTCCTTCGCTTCAGTCTGTGCACAGCACTCGATGGGACTAATTGTTCTTTTTTCCCACGTTGCAGAGGACATTTTACTGATTGTAATCAATAGTATGACATATTATTATCTGGTTAAGTCTGATCTGGTAAGTCCATTGGCTCTATAATCACTGGCATTAAATGTAACAACTGAAAAGACTGAAGAATGGTTGTTGCCCCAGACATGTGTTTATTGGACCTGTGATTAATTGCACATGTTTTTATTCAACAGCTCTCCTGGACTTTTCTGGTCAATGTCTCCTCTTGAAGATTTCCTGGATTTTCCCACCGATTCAGGAACATCTTGAGAGATCTGTATGATGGCAGAGTAGGATGCTCTTGAGAACAGGTAGGTTACAAAGTTCCCACCATGTAATTATCTCCATTTATTATCATCAGTTAAGTTTAGCATCTGTCGCGGCATGAACCATCCTGATCTCTTCCATTTACATAATGAGTGTGAAGCCTCCCCTGAATCAGTGCCTTTAATTAGTTTTATGATCACGGTTGCCTGTTGTGTGAGAGATTGACTTTATGAGTCCTCTTTGAACAGCTTTGCTGACATCTTGTGGTCAGCGTTAACTACTAAACAACATGAACATGTCCTGGATCAGCTGATGGAGTTACATGACAAGAGCTTCCCAGAAGACTGGATGACGGACAGGAAGGAGTTTTCTGACAGCTTCAACAGGTACGCCGGTGCGCAGTTAATTTGCTGTCAAAACAACATCATGAGGACAAAAGAACTCTCCAGGAAAATACAGTATGTTACAAGTTAATTGAAAAATACCAACCATAGGAAAGGATAAAAGACAATTTCCACAGTGCTGCACATCACTCAGAGTCATTACTGAATCAGGCCAGAACCAGTTCTTGTTTGAAAGTCACATAGTTTGTCTAAAACTAGGAAGTATCTGGCTGTTATTGTTCCAGATCCTTTTAATCTTTTATTATTATCTTTTATTATTGAGTAACTCCCAACCAAATCCAGTCAGTTTTCCCCTTCATATTACAGTACAGCTGCACAGCATAGTGAGGCCTCTTATTCAAATACAGTCATATTAGTAAAGACATTTTTAATCAGTTTGACAGCAGAATAGCTCTACTTTAGACAGTCAGACCACCTCTCTTCCTGTCCAGTATGAATTATATACAGAAGTTCAGCTGCAGTTTTTCCAACCAGCAGCAGCACCTGTGAAAAAAAGCTTCACCTGCAAAATGTCACTAAAAGTCTTTCAGTCCTGGGGTTTTGCTCCTGTGTAGGAGACGGGGAGCATTGTCTCATGATCCATCCAAGCTCAGAGTAAAACATTAAAGAATTTGGCATATTTGCAGACAGCAGAACATCCTCACAAACTGTCTGTGTAAGAAGGACAGTTGTGAGGTGAGGGAGGTTACCAGAGGCTTGTCGACAGTCTTACATAGCTACAGGAAACACTAACAGTTGCATCTTTCTTTTATTTCCAACACGCAGGCAACTTGTATCTACATCTCACCAGAGGGTGGCGCCAGAGATCCTTCACAACATGTGCAACTCACTTCTGAAAACTCCTGCTTCATTATATAACCAAAGTATGTGGACAACTGAACATTAAACTCATATGTAATCATTGAAAACCTAATTCCAACACAATGGGTATTACAGTCATACTGCATGCTGCTGTATACCTGCATCAGTCATTTACAGCACACCAAGCTCATGTCCTGTCAGTGGAAAGACATTAAAAACTGTGTTCTGCTGCATATACTCGGCATTCTGCATGATATACTTTCCAAGAAAAACAAGAAAATCAGTGGTGGATAGAGTACAGTATTTCTGTTCCTGGGTGAAAACATCTTAAGTTTAGGGGATTTTCATGTTTTCAAACCAGGGAAAGGGAATAAAGGAGTGAAAATAGAAGGACTAAAGCAAGAGGAAAGGAAGGAAAGTGGCACACAGACGTATGTGTGTATATATATGTGTGTGTGTGTGTGTGTGTGTGTGTGTGTGTGTAATATATACAGTATAAAGAGGAAGGAAAAATTAGGAGGCAATGAAGGAAGGAAAGAAAAAATGAGATTAGTGATATTTTGTGCTATTATTCTATGTTTAATGTAAAGTATAGGTTTGGAAACTTCAGCTGTCAGATAAATGTAGTTTGTACAACATTTATGTATAAAAAAGTACTTACATACATGTAATCGGTCACTTTCTACCTCTGCCAGTGTTTCCCCTTATGTATGTCAGAGACATTTAGAATGACATAAAACATGCATTTACCTTGTATTAATATTTAAATTTCAAAGCGTTTGGGAAATATCAAACAGATCTTGAGCGACGAGTGTTTTAGTGCATTTTTTTATTGCCACAGTATTTTCTAGTTTGTATGGTTACAGTGTCCAGTATGTCCATTAGAAATTATGTTGTAGTTTCTCCTGCAGTTTTTCATAATTTGACTTTTCACTTTACAAGAGCAACATGCAGGGATGTGACAGACGTGTAAACTCATGTTAAGTGATTTTTACTTGTGAAAGTTGGAAACTGAAATAGACTTTGTATCACATAATCATTTTAACATCATTTTAAAGCTAAATGTATTTGCTGTTGCAGTGCAGTAGTATATAAACTTAATAGCTAGCAGACAACGCTGAGTCAAAGTGATGTACGCCATGAAGATAGAGATTAAAAAAGAGAAAGGAACAAATACTGTTTGCCTGAACATGAGGGTTTTGTTCACAGTTTCAGTTGTAACTTGTCTAATAGAAGTCACACTTTGCCTCCTTTAATCACCGCACCAACAAGGAACAGAAACTTCCTTCTGTGCAAATCCTGTAGCAGATATGACATTTACAGACATACGTTTACTTTGTGTGAGAAAGCAAAACCTACACACACATAATCTTTCTCACACAGACACACAAACGTTTAGACAGTAATTAGTGTGTGTGTTGAGCATGAAGAAATTGCAGTTGGAGGGGGGTTGTTAATGCAGTTAAGGACAAAGGGCTGTCAAACAAACTGATTCTGCTTCACTAGCGCTCCCCTACATGACACATTCCAGACACAAGAACTCCTGTCTCTAACACAAGGCTAACAGGGGATTATGATGTGGAAATTAATTGAAACATAAATGTGGATGAGCTCCTGACTGAGAATGAAGAGAGCAAGTGCGTCTGTGTCCAATGTCATCCATCACTAACCAAACAAACTATAAGCTTAGAGGGAACTTTAGTGTTGATTGACTGCTAGTAAGATTTTATTTCTTTGCTTATTATAGATTAAATTTAGTTTTTTTGGCATTACTTATTCTTACATGTAGACTTTCATTGGCTGAGATATGGCAAGCACCAGACTTTACCTCACCAAACCCAACTGACACCCATGAATGAGAGTAATTACATCATTAGGCATACAAATGGGCTAATTTAGCTCTTTTTTTTCTTCTCTGTGGGTCCATAAGACCGTGACCCAATTTAAATGCCCAATCACGGCTCAGAGAAAATCTCCTGAGCCAATGAGGTGCTTGGCGACACCCACCTGCATGCATAATAATAAGAGGCAGAATAATAACACAAGGTGGGACACTTGCAAAAGCTGCAGCTTGCTCAGAGTGCTTTGGAGATTACTTTGCCTCTCTGAAAACCTTCACCATGGTCGACGCCTTCTGTGCCACTTGGAAACTGGTTGACAGTGAGAATTTTGATGAGTACATGAAAGCTCTCGGTGAGTTATCCCCTCCTTTCTGTTTAGTTTTAGTTTGTTCTGTTTTGTCTGATTTCACTGATAAATGCAATAAATCCTGGCTGAAAAGTTGCTGTGTATCATATCAGACTACTCAGATTCTGTGTCTAGAACTAATGAAATCCTGTGAAGTCGTGGTAAAACAGGTCACTAACAGCCATATTTCACTCCTGTCTCTGGTTAGGTGTGGGCTTCGCCACCAGGCAAGTTGGTAATGTGACCAAGCCGACGGTGATCGTCAGCCAGGAGGGCGACAAGCTGGTGATCCGCACCCAGAGCACCTTCAAAAACACAGAGATCTCCTTCAAACTGGGAGAGGAGTTTGATGAAACCACCGCTGATGACAGAAACTGCAAAGTAAGTTATACAGGAAAAAAAGACCAAAGGTTTAAAAAACTTCTGGATATGCATAAAAAGAAAAAGAGCAGAACAAATCATATAATTTTTTATATGATTATGAGTGTTTAGATGCAAATTCAATCATATTTGATGCTGAGAAAAACAACTAAAACCATTAACATTAATCAATGCATCAATTGCACGTAAATTCAAATAATTCTAATTATAAAAAGCATACATACATACATATTTACTCATATATGTCATTTTTACCAATATTATTTTCCTATTAGTGAGTTAAAAAGGATTTTTCACAAGACAAGAATCTTGAGAGTCCTGGAAATAAACAGATGTTTGTCAGCATCTTAATGCATTAACTTTCTTGTTAAATACCTTTTCCTCCTCTCTTTCTCAGTCCTTGGTGACTATGGAGGGAGACAAGCTGGTCCACGTCCAGAAGTGGGACGGCAAAGAGACCAAGTTCGTCAGAGAAATCAAGGACGGCAAGCTGGTCATGGTAAGATAATTGCAAATAGACCCAGATCACACACACAGTTCTTGACTTAGAGTACGTTTACCAAGAGAGTAGAAGAAGAAGCTTAAGCTATGTTTTAAGTTTTTCTGTGTAGCAACATGGTTATAAATGACATTTGGGTTGTCCTAATGAACATACAGAGGGTCAATCTTCATCTGGGATGGTTTTTGTCAGGAACCTACATAGTTGGAGTAGAGTACAGGGAAAAATGTTGCTTTAAGATATATGGTTGTTAATGCTTTAGATGTTGAGGGCTCAGTTTGTTCAGAAAGAAAATTAGCAGACGGTATAATCAATTTGCAGCAGATTTGCAGTTTCTCATCACTGTAGTGGAATCAGTGAGTGTGTATAACTGTTGTTTGAAACGTATTTTTCACACCAGCTTTCCTATTCACTCTCCTCTATGTGCTCTATAATAAAAAAGGTAGATAGGTAGAAGTTTAACGATGAATCCAGAAAATTTAATTTTAAGTGCAAAATAAATGTGATTTTCTTTATGTTGTCAGGACTGTGTGCAGTTTGTTAGAAAACTGTTTAGAAAACTGTTACAAGTAAACTCAAGACCAGATGTAGGAAACAAATAAGATGATAATAGAAAAAAAAAGTCACAAAACACATTTTAGACAGTTTTATTGTTTTTGTTATGATGAGCATTTTATGTGTTTTCAACTTATCTTTTCACTTCTTCATAGTCAAATTAGTTTTCTTATAGTAAATTAAAGTAAATTACCAACCAAGCAGATGCCAAATGCTGCCTCATTAGTTGTGGCTGTTGAAAATTCTCTACTTAATCACCTTTTTTTACAAAAAAGGATATTTTGTTGGTGAAGTGGGAGGTTTTAGTAACATTCACTTAAGCTGCCATGACAACTGCCGTCTCTCCCCCGCAGAACTTGACCTTTGAAGACATCCATGCGGTGCGTACCTACGAGAAGGCATGAGTGCTCTGACCAACAGCGTCGCGAACCAGCCAAGAAGTGTTGATTTTATAATTATTATTGACTGTATGCTTCTCTTTGCACTTCATCCTCCTCCACATGTACACGGCCCGCAGGCTGCACGTGTTTTGTAAGATTTTTTTTTATATGAATACATTTCTGTCATGATGGATGGATTGTCTTTGCAACCCTGTGTGAAACATGAAATAAAACACAGTGTAGAGAGTAAATGTTTGTCTCTTTTCTGATCTTTGTCAGGTGTAATAATGGAGCTGTTATTCTTTATGCTGCATGAAAGAACAAATATTCTTATAACCATCAAACATTAAATCATTATCCGGTCCAAACCCTGACTTTACTGGAGTAAAAAAAACAATGTAATCTTCAAACTTGGTGACATAACAAGACAATTTTCTTGAACAGAGAGGAGCAACTGCACCAATATGTCAAATTATTCACTTAGAGTGAGCAATTTGTCTTTGGTTGCTAGATTTTAAAGTGGTGATGAACCTACAGAGAATTATCAGTGACTCTGCAGCTCCTCTCAGCTTTACGGAGCTTTATAGTGAGTCTCAGCTCATTGTTTAGTTGCAACTTTAGCGCTCTCATAGCGTCGTTTACAGAGAAAAACCTCTAAAAAGCTGCTGTACACTACCTGCTCTACACCAAACGGCAAACAGACACAGTTAGCTGTAGACTAGCTGGTGAACATAGTGGAGCATTCAGCAGCTACAGAGCCAGATATTTCCCTCAGGAGTTGGTAGAGAGCAAAAACAGAGCTAAAAGAGAGTGAATATTGGACTTACTAAAGTTCAACATATCAACTTAAAAGGCGAAATGTCTTGTTTCCGCTGCCCCCAAGTGGCCAAAAACAATATATTAATGCATTAAAACCTCAAATGACTCTTAAGTCCTGGCCACCATGCAACCAATTTCAATAAATGTATTAATAAAGATGAATTCAAGGTCATCGTTGGGTTATGAAACATGATGTCAGCCAACGGGGGTCTCTCAGCTCTAGCGGCTGCAATTTAATGTGACGTGTGATCGGCCCACTACTGCAGCAGCTACAACCCATGTGGTGATAATACTTTTGTGTTACAGTTATTTTAAAAATATTTCAATAATTTGAACACTTTCAAAATGTATTCATGTATTCAACTCATTTGGATGGGGAGGAGTGGTGGCATTTTACGCGAATGAATGCTTCCATTCACATGATGGGTATCAAATGAAGTACTCTGTTGGTATCGGTATCACTTTAAGGGCACTGGTATTGGCACTGGTATCGTCATTTTTGTAAATGATACCCAGACCTACTCACTTCCTTACTAAAAGTTGCTCTCAGCAGCTTTGTGAATAGCTTTTAAAAGGAAACTCTTAGTTAGGAAATTTAAGCCATTTAGGAGGACTGCTGGTGGTAAATACAGACCCTGACCCTTTAAGTCTGTGGTTCAAGTCTGACACAAGTGAACCCTGCAGATCCGAGGGATCGTAGGGATTAAGGGGACAGGAAATTTAAAAAAATACAATAAAATAAACATTTCTGTGACAACATGTTGATTTTTTTAAGATTCATAAATCATGTCTGCACTAACGCCATCGCCTATAATGACACATACTGTAGACTTGCCTCATTTTAAAAGATCACACAAGCCAAAAAGGTTGGGAGCAGCTGCTTTAAATACTATTAGAGTTTTTAAATTGTGTGAGATTTGAAATGTTTACCTCTCTACATGTATCTGATGACTCTCTGAAGGATGAGGAAGAGTTAGACTGAGGTTGCGTTCACATGTGGGATGCTGCTATAGTTTCCAAACACATGGCTCACCTGTCAACATCACACACAGATAAGTAGAAAAATAAGATGATAAAATATACTTTAATGTATATCTTGGGCTCAAGTGTTGCATACAGTTGCATATAAACAAATACAAGTTACACACAAAATACTGTAGGTACATTAACTCCATATGTAAAGACACCAGTGGTGGTACTCAGATCCTTTAAAAAGTAGAAATACCACAATGTAAAAATATTCCATTACAAGTCAAAGTTGTACATTTACAAGTACTTTACCATGTAAATCTACTTAATGTATTAAAAGTAAAAGTATATGACTATATTAAATACATTTAATAAAGTACATTATTAATACTGATGTATCAGTGCATAAGAATAAAAAACATACATTTGGACTCATTTTCCAGAATTTTTCTCTTATCTTTGTGTTTTTGTGAAATATTGGAGCTTTTCCTCTTTGGGTTTTATTTATTTGAAACAAAGGAACTAATAACTCAGAGACATCTGAAACATGACAAGGAAACACACAACTACACACTGATTTCATGTGAAGTTTGGGAACTGCTGGTTTAATCTTAAATAGTGCAGAGTAATTTAGAAGTTTATCTTATTTCATGTCAAATGTCAATCTGAAAAGTAAAGCTAAAGCTGTCAGACAAATGTAGTGGAGTTTAAAGTATAATATCTCCCTCTGAGATGTAGAGGAGTAGAACTACACAGTAGCAGAAACTTTTAATACTCAAGTACCTCAAAACTGTACTTAAGTACAGTACGTGAGTAAATGTACTTACTTACTGTTACTTCCCACCACTGACAGTCACATACAAAATACACTATTGTACCCCTGGTACGTACAGTTTAGTCTATTCCTTAAATAATAGAACACAATGAGCATATTTAAAAGAATAAAAACAATAAAAATGTTAAAACACAGATGTGCAGAGTAGGCAAAGTCCATATTCTTTTTGTATATTGTGAACTTTGTTTATACACACACACACACACACACACACACACACACACACACACACACACATATATAGATAGATATATACAGCAATGAGGAATGCAAATGGTTGCACTTTATTTTGATCTATTGTATTTGTAAATTCCATAAATGTGTTGTACTATTACACAGCCTATAATATCATCACCTTACTGTTACTACTGGTACATTCATTCATTTGTAAGCAGCATCTGTCTGTGAAGTAGCTCATACATTATACTATTATAAGATCATCACATGTTTTGTATGAAAGCTTAATTTACTTAATGTAGAATAAAAAGAACAACGTTTCTTCTGAGTTGCTGTAAAAGTATAAAGTGGTATGAAATGGAAATATGCAAGTACAAGTACCTCAGTGTTGTACATAAGTGCATTTTCTGAGTAAATATATTTCTATGGAACAAACTCCCCGCCTCCCTCCGTCCCTCCTCCTCCTCCTCCTCCCTCTGTGCTTCACAACACTGCGAGTCACATGACCAGCTGACCATTGTACTTCCTGTTTATTTCACAGGAGAATGGCCTGCCGTGGTCAGCTACATATATGTTGGGGTGTGTGATACAGTGTTTACTGTCTGTATGAACACACACATCATGGTGCAGCTGCGGTGTTTTGTGGTGCTGCTGTGCTGCGCGGCTCCGCTGGCGGCGGCTCCCACAGGAGGCGCCTACCTGCCGGGCACAGGTGAGTCAAACCTCCGGGATCTCCCGCTTAAAAAAGACAATTCTGTTGAATGTCAAGCGGATCGGATCGGCCTCCTGTCACCACTGTCAGAACTACAAGGGGAACATGTATAGTGTGAGTTAA
The DNA here is from genome assembly GCF_963924715.1 of Thunnus thynnus. Classification (NCBI taxonomy): domain Eukaryota; kingdom Metazoa; phylum Chordata; class Actinopteri; order Scombriformes; family Scombridae; genus Thunnus; species Thunnus thynnus. The sequence continues at coordinate 3,470,758 of NC_089534.1, read as the reverse complement.
TACTGGTGGTTTATCTGCTTTCACTAAACAGTGAGAGTCAACTCTAATAGGATCGATATTTTCTAACAACGTGCTGCTGATTGGTTCATGTTTATCACGCCGAATTCACCCAAAGACATGGTGGATTTGTATTAGGTTGTCAAACTTTCTTTGAAAGTTTTTCTTTGTTTGCTGATGATCTAAAACTTGGGAATTGACGGATTTTTGAACGGAGTTCAGCCAGAAACGTCTTTCCTGAGAATCACAGTCTCCTGTATACATGGGTCTAATGGTGATGATGGTTTCTTTTATTTTCTTTTATTAGTTCATTAAAAACACAAAGGCAACAGTAAGATTAAAAAGGTGTTTTAATGGTTTTAATGTCTTAACTTCAGCAAACAGGAAAAAACATCAAAGATAGGCCTAAGCATTTTAAAAGCATAAAAATAAACTAAATGCAAACAGGAAAACTATCACGAAAAGAAACTTACCATCTAAATTATACAGTGGACGGTGCTGTATCATTCTATATATGATACATTTAACCCTTTAGTCTCAAATAGCCTAACTAAAAAGCGCTATTTAATTGAATAATTTGATCAATATTTTATTTATGTATTTCAAAAATGTCTTGAATTTAATTTGGGATATAAAGGCAAAATATAGTCTTATGGGCAGTTGTATTTTTGCATTTGTGTGACATGAAATACACACATTTTCTCTAAATGTGCAGATTCTCCACCTATGCACAGATACATTTAGTTGTAGTCGTGTGTATCTGACTAAAAACACATATTAGACCTTTTTTTCCACTTCTTAGTCATTTAGCTGTCATTCCTCTCTGTAAACATTTCATACCTTCTTCTCATTCAGGCAGGTTTTGGCACATCACCGACCTCCACCTGGACCCCACCTACCACCTGGCCCAAGATCCCACCAAGGTGTGCTTCTCCTCCAAAGGAGCCCCCGCCACCCACGCCGGCGTGTACGGGGACTTCCTGTGTGACTCCCCATACAGCCTCATCCAGTCAGCCTTCAAACACATGGCAGAGCTCACGCAGCCGCAGGACTTCATCATATGGACCGGGTCAGTGATGAGGGGAAGGGATAATGATGGAGGAAGATGTTATGTTCTTCTCCTTCTTTGGCTTCTTTTGCTGCCAAAAGTCGTGGCCAAATACTGAATAACGAGACGTTTGTCGCAAGAAAATAATCAGTGATGTGCCGAATCAGCTCATAAAATCAGTGCTGGCAGCTTTACAGTAGTTTCACATCCTGTTTTCTTATAGCAGTTCTGTTGTTCTCTTTGTACATGTGTGTGTGTGTGTGTGTGTGTGTGTGTGTGTGTGTGTGTGTGTGTGTGTGTGTGTGTCTGTCCTGTACCTCTTTGTCAAAGCCACTTTGAGGTTTTTGACATTTAGATGGAGGACATTTCTGTGAAATGAGGTTATTCTTGATGGTTCCTCACTTCCTCATGGGAATATTGTAGGGTTGTTCGTTTTTATCCATGCTGGTGTCAGTGCTCTTAAGACAGTTGGTTGGTTGATCCAGACGGAAGTATCTTATAAAATATTTGATATATATTTTTGTACCGACATTGGTGGTCCCTTGATGTTTCATCAAGCGCCACCAACAGGTCAAAGTTTGAAATTTCCAGTAAAGTATCTCCACATCTACTAAATGAATAACCATCAAAGTTGATACAGACATTCATGTCCCCCACTGGATGAATTATTATCACTTTGGTGATCACCTGACTTTTCATGTAGCACCACCATAAGGTCAAATTTACAAGT